>NW_022194791.1:1278311-1545198 GCF_900067095.1 Fusarium proliferatum ET1
GCTGTTGTTCTGAAGCCATCCGGATCATCAGTTGTGGCAATGTCATTGTGAGTAAAATAAGTTCATGTACGCGAGTTAGATATGCATGAGGGTGCTGTGCTGTGCTGGCTGTGGTAGAAGCAAGCCGGCTGCCTCTCTTCGCACACTTTTTTCTTATCTTTTTGACAAATAATTTGTTGTGGACGCAAATATTTCTCTTCGGTCTTGAATATCCTAATCGTCATAGATCAACAAGACACTGAGCGTTAGGGAGTAGAATAAGGCCGTCGGCGGTTCCTTTTATGAAGAACCTTTGTCTTTACAGCAGAATAAACGAGGGGAGGCTTCCTCAGAGTTGAAAGTCAAATAAATACAGTGCGCATATGATCGACGGACGGTGACGGATACTGTATGCAGTTAATTTACTCAGGTGGTTGGGAAAGTGAAATATATCTCGTGCACCTTGAAGAAACGGTCAAGACATGGCATGATATAAGAAGGATTTCTAAAATCTCAAAAGCCCATATTTATCATTTTAAAGAAGCTTAATTATCCGTCGGATATTTTCAACGAGTTTGAGGAAGTTAATTAATGAATAGCTACTTTAGTTAAACTGACTTGCTAACAGACTTTCTCTGTGCGCATTGGATCCCATGTTAGTGAGGGGTACTCGGATCGCGGGGATACATCGTGGGGTCAAACGTCGGATAATAATTTAAATGGAATTGTTTTGGCACTAAAACTTCCATTGGCATGAACTTCAGTCATGAGGTTTATTTTCCCCTCAAGCAAGTCTCACTTCCACTAGAAGAGATGGAGCACATTGAATGCCCACCCGCCTTAGTACCCATAGCTTGGCCGTGCTCTTTATAATGGATATTCTGCCTGCGGGGGGAAGACCGAGACCATTCATAGTTCATAGCAGCCCAGGCTAATTGCTGCGCGGGGGCGGGTCGCGGGGGTCTGCTGCTCTTAGGTAGGCCCTGAATCATGAGTACTTCTTACAACATCAGAGCCTCACTGTAGACCAAGTCCTTTGTGATATCCTCTTAACAGATGGTCCCCCCAAACCCACCCCCAAATCAACAACTCTCCTCTCTCCAAACCCAAGCATATTTATCGGCAAGAATATGCCGGCGGATAGCTTCTCATGATATACAAATTCACTTTCATGGGGGTTTCCAGTGAGCGGATCCCGTTATTCCATCAATCAGACGCTGAGGAATTGGTCGTCATGGCATCTCGACTCTTCTGCTACCCCACATCGTGACATTGAATGAGGTCTCATGAGAGAGTCTACGGAGGAGGGGGAAAAAGGGACCAGCAAAAGGGACAAGCTATAAAGATTGACGTTCCCAGCTTCAATCTCTATTTAGCCTCAATTGATTCCTTATAATCTTGACGATTCTGTATTTCTTCTTCTTCTTTCACGTTGTGATCCTCTCATCATAACTCCTCGCGCACCATTGAAACCTCCCCCTCTCCCCGCGTTCGGAGCTCACCCCACCTCAAGTGTGTCCCTCATGCTTCACTGAGCTCTCTCATACTCGACAATTACCTGCAACTTCGAATAAATACACAAATAAACCGCAATCATGGGTGAAATCACAATTACAGGCTGGAAGACTCGCGATGTTCGCTTTCCGACTTCTCTCGACGGAACTGGCTCCGATGCCATGAACGCGGCTGGCAACTACTCCTCCGCCTACTGCATCATCGAGACAGACTCTGAATACACCGGTCACGGAATGGTCAGTACGCAATTGCTCCAGAGGCTGTCTCAATTGTAGCTGACTTTGTATAGACCTTCACCATCGGCCGTGGAAACGACATCGTCTGCGCTGCCATCAACCACGTCGCCGAGCGTCTTAAGGGCAGGACACTCTCATCCCTCGTCGCAAACTGGGGCCAGACATGGCGACATCTCGTCAACGACAGTCAGCTCCGATGGATCGGTCCCGAGAAGGGTGTCATCCACCTCGCTCTCGGTGCCGTCGTCAACGCTGTCTGGGATCTCTGGGCCAAGACCCTCAACAAGCCCGTCTGGCGCATCGTCGCTGACATGAGCCCCGAGGAGTTCGTCAGCTGCATTGACTTCCGTTACATCACAGATGCTATTACTCCCGAGGAGGCTGTCGCTATGCTTAAGGAGCAGGAGTCTACCAAGGCTAAGCGACTCGAAGAGGCTCTCAACAACCGCGCTGTGCCCGCTTACACAACGAGCGCTGGCTGGCTTGGATACGGGGAGGATAAGATGAAGAGTCTGCTTCAGGAGACACTAAACGCTGGATACAGACACTTCAAGGTCAAGGTCGGTGGTGACATTGAGCGCGACCGCAAGCGTCTAGGCATTGCTCGTGAGGTCATTGGTTACGACAAGGGCAATGTTCTCATGACAGATGCCAACCAAGTTTGGTCTGTTCCCGAGGCCATTGAGTACATGAAGCAGCTCGCCGATTTCAAGCCTTGGTTCATCGAGGAGCCTACATCCCCCGATGATGTCCTCGGTCACAAGGCTGTTCGTGACGCCCTTAAGCCTTATGGCATTGGTGTCGCCACTGGTGAGATGTGCCAGAACCGTGTCATCTTCAAGCAACTCCTCCAGACCGGTGCCATCGATGTGTGTCAGATCGACGCCTGCCGTATGGGCGGTGTCAACGAGGTCCTTGCTGTCCTCCTCATGGCCAAGAAGTTTGGTGTGCCTATTGTTCCTCACTCCGGTGGCGTTGGTCTTCCTGAGTACACACAGCACCTGAGCACCATTGACTATGTTGTTGTCTCTGGAAAGCTGTCTGTTCTTGAGTACGTGGACCACCTCCACGAGCACTTCTTCCACCCTTCTGTTATCAAGGACGGTTACTACACCACTCCTGTGGAACCTGGCTACAGTGTCGAGATGAAGCCTGAGAGCATGGATCGATTTAGCTATCCTGGTGAGAAGGGTGTGAGTTGGTGGACTTCAGATGAGGCCAAGGTTATTCTCGATGGTGAGAAGATTTAATGACTGGTTGAAAAGGATTGGATAAAAGGGTCTGGTGTTGTGTATCTAAAATGCCTCCATAAGCGGAATATCATGAATTTATGAGTAATCAAATCTAAAGGGCCTCTCTGTGATTTTGGCTGGTTATAGGCCTAGCTGTTGATTTATGAATTGTGTTATGTGTCCAAGTTCTTCAGGACAGTACCAATGCTTCAAGACTGGGTAAGTCTTTAACTCGACTTTTGCCCCCATCCGCTCCAGGCATTTGGCGGCACTTAGTCCGTGACGATACTCAACATCCTCGTCCTTTTTACCATGTCCCACGAACACAGAAGTTCTCAGGAAAGGGAAAGATGTTGTTAGTGGTGTAGGATCAAGCTCTGCTTCTTCACGAAGCTCGTCGATTGCCCTTTGCAGTGGAGTTTTTGCTTCCTCTTCACTATCCCTTTCGAACAATCCGTCTTCTGAGGCATCATCATCTGTCTCGTCTGCCATTAAAGTCTCCGCCAAGGGCATGAAGCCACTCATTATAACCACCGCGCCCAGACTCTGGCCCTCCCAAAGCAACCAACTCATCAATGCCATTGCACCGCCTTGGCTGAAACCAATCAACACTACTTTTCCTGCATTCCCCCTCAACCTTTCTATTTCGTCTTTCAATAACTTATGGATATACTCAATGCTTGGTCGCATGTTCCCACGCGCCTCGGGTTCCCAGTCACCGGTTCCTTCATACCACTGATGAATAAGTGACCGGCGATACTTGGTCGCCCGAGCAAGAGGCGCGGTCGGGAACACGAAGCGAGCATGCGGGAGTGATTGACGAAATGATATTGATGGATCGGGAGACGGAGATGCAAGAAGAGGTGAGTGGAACTTCTGTGCGTTGAAGCCACGGCCATGAAGGACGATGATTGTGAGTTTATGAGGTAAGATAAGAGGAGAAATGGTTACCAGTGGTGGAAATTCTCCTGGTCTGAGGCGAGACGAGTTTCCTGTAGCATGTTCTGCTGACATTTTTGTTGATATTGATATTAATTGAGGTGCATACATGTAGTGTATAAGTGAGGTTGGTGATAATTGATGAATGTGTGGTGACTTATGAGAATTGCCAGAGCTTGCTAGTGAATGAGAGGAGCTGAACACCACCAGATGACGAAGTTTTCATTTTTCATGCTTCAATACTGAATTCAGAGCATTTGGTTTCTCAGTCAAAATAGTTCTCTGGTCTTCTCATACACATAAGCCATTCGTCGTGCTGTGTTGATCTCACCACTTCTACAGGGTCTCATTAGCGAACGTGTCACTATATTCTACCCCACGCAACGCACACCCCTTCAGCTCAACCTCACAACACCAACTTCACACGCTCATTCAACCCTCCACTCACGATGGGTCTCCTTAACCACGAAACAAACCCAATATCTTCTCTAACAGCTGCCTTCTCTGCCTGGAAGGGTCTTCTCCTGGCCATCGCTCTCGGTGCGTCTGTAGGCCCAGACTACGATACTTCAACCTCTCTCTTCTTCAACATTGTCCATGGCCCGACAACACCTGTTCCTGCTCTCGCTACTCGTCTGACGAGATGGGACGCGCTGTATTTTATGCACGATGCGGTGAAGGGCAAAGTGTATGAGCAGGAGTGGGCGTTTGGCATTGGGCTGCCAGCCGTTGTACGTGGCATTAATGTGTTATTTGGACTTGAGGAGGGCTGGGATGCCATTATTGCGATTGCCATCTCACACGTTTCTCATCTTATTACTGTTCTGGCGCTGTACCAGCTCACTATTGTGCTATGCAATGATCGGAAACTTGCATACTTGGCTGCCGCCGTGCATATTCTTTCACCTGGCGGCCTCTTCCTTTCAGCACCGTATGCAGAGAGCACATTTGCATGCCTGTCCTTTGTGGGCAACCTTCTTTTTGCTTTGGGTCTGAAATCCAGCCCTGACTCAATGAGGCGCAATATTTCCGTCATTGGAGCAGGGTTGTTATATGGGGTTTCCTGCGTGTTTCGAAGTAATGGACTCTTTGGCGGCGTTCTCTTTGCGGTGGAAGCCATCAAAGGCCTCACAGCACTTCTTGGCGGGTTCAGTTTCTCTAAAGTTCTAAGGCTAGTTGCACCTATTATTGGTGGGCTGTTCGTTGCAGTTGGTTTTGTTGCGCCTCAGATTCTGGCGTGGATGAGGTATTGTAATGTCCAGGATAATGGACAACAACGCCCCTGGTGTACACGCCCTCTCCCAAGCATCTACACTTTCGTTCAAGAAGAATACTGGTATGTGCTCACAGACGAGTTAAGTGGTGAAAGCTAACAAAAATAGGAACGTTGGCTTCCTTAGATATTGGACACCCAATCAGATCCCTCTCTTCCTCCTTGCAGCTCCCATGCTCACGATCCTCATCAAGTCAGGAACAGAGGTCGTGCGAGAACCTTCGCGAGGCCTTCGAGCCATGATTTCTGGCACAGATGAAGAGTGCAGGCTGCTCGTAAGAACTCTAGCCGCTGTGCAAACTCTTCTCGCCGTCTTGGCCATCACAAACTATCACGTCCAAATCATAAGTCGTATCTCATCTGCGTACCCTGTGTGGTACTGGTGGGTCGCTTCGTGTCTCGTGGACAAGCAGAGACAGAATTTGGGTTATGGTGTAGTTGTGTTTATCAGCATGTATGCCATGATCCAAGGGGGCCTCTTTGCATCCTTTTTGCCGCCTGCCTAAGACAGTGCTGTGTATACTTTCTGTTTTTGAGTTGAGCTGGTTCTTTCTAGAGCCTGATTCGGCGGTTGGGCAGCTCAATGGATTCGACATGGCAGCGAAATAAGGATAGAGTTGAAATTATGAAAGCTTTGTATCCTCACACTTTCATTCTCTCAAGTTAATAAGAGCATATGCTGCATGTCAAGGCAGCAAAGGAGGTTGCTCTGTTATTGGTAAATATTAAATCTCTACATAAAGACATGCTATCGCATCTTACTTGTCTTTTCTCTTCCATCTTTTAAATATCTGTCAGTTCTCATGTTCGTCACCCCCAGTTACGCTTGCACACACTCGCTCCATCGACGTTTCTCTGCTTTATCCCCAACCAACTCCCAACATGTCAGCGACAGGTAAGTTGATAATGATCATTATTCGGAGACACGTAAAGCCTGACCAGTAACCACCAGGACAACAGCCGAATCAACAACAAGAGCATCGATCCAACGGATCTTCCTCTACTTCAACTATTGTACTCGGGCTGCTCTCTCCCCCTCCAACTCCCCCTCCCTCAAATTCCGGTCTTCCACCTCCCCCATCTCAGCCTCCTGATACAACTCCTGACAACGGAACTGGAAACTGTATTGAAGTGTTGGTTGAGAGTAAGGAGGCTGAGACCGAGGTGGTTGAGGAACAAGAACCGGACGATGACACAACCAAAACCATTTCTCCTGTAAGTTTTTACTGTGACTCACTTTTGCGACCCTCTTTTCTAACAAGTATGCAGCCCCCTGAAGCAACAGCCGACTTCAAATCTACTGTCAAGGCTATTTTTCTACGCTTAATAGCCCTTCCGGGTGACTTGCGGGCTGTTGATCAAAACCAAGCGAGTACAGCATGCCAACCTTCTTCTTGATGAAGCCTATTGCAGAGTCCCTAGAGATCATGGCAATAGGGTTGCACCCTTTTTTTATTTTAATTTATCATCTATCATGAAGTCGTGATAAGGACTGGGCGAATGGGTCGCTCGGGGAAAGTTGGATAAGAAGCCCGCGTCTTCCATACAGGGAATATATCTTTTTGAGCGGCTTGGAGTATATATCTCGACTCATTTCTATGGGCAGAAGCATAATACACTCTTTTGATATATAATTTATGACAGAACGCGACCCAAATCGTGTTCTCACCAGTAAAGTCCCATATTATATGTAGCCATCCAGCTCTCATTGTTAAAGCTCGTTTTCTTTTCCCACGGGACACTTGGGCTACGCAATGACATTTTCTTCCCGTTTCTAACAAATTCTTCGGTCCAACATCCGAGGATGGCTCCAACCGTTATCAAATTCTAGTAATCTGGTTTTATTATTCATAGTCAAAGTAAATAGCCATAGCTACACAAAAAGAACGAGAGCTACTCAAACAGCAAGGCCACTGAAAACTGAAAAATGATACTTGTCTATTGAATAGTTGTCATGAGACTAAGACATGTCATGAATGCTAAGGTGGACTGTGTTATTGGGTCAATATGCAATTTCATGAAACGCTTGTATTATTACTCATATAGAAGAACTGTTCTGATCGCTGTAGACCCTGTTACCATCTACATGAAACCAACAACGACAACGCCTTTAAACACCCGAATGCACCGTGCTTGTATGTTAATCCACCCATTCGCTGACTCTACTCAAAAATGAAACCAAGGCCTCACGTACAAGCCCTTAGTACGCTTAAGGTGTCAAGCCCGATTATTCCTTGCGCTCGCGTTTTGGCATGTGGGAACACCTGGTTCCAAGCAGGCGACTCTGATTTTGGTGATTTTCAAAATCGTTCATAAAATAGATCGCTTAAGCCGTGTTGCGCCTTTCGTTGTTGTGAGGTCACCGCTCCGGAGATGGCCTAGATCCGGAACTTCCAGAAGGTTCTCCGTTGCTGTCTTGACCTTCTTCCTCCTCTGTATCTTGTTCTGGGACAGTTGGCAACGTAGTTCTCCTTTCCCTGCTCCCTGTAGAGCGTCTTGCGCGTCGAGGGTATATCCGAACTATGCGTCGCATAAAGAGGCGCTCATACTAAGACTCTTCTTCCTCCGAGTCACTGTTATCATTAATCCTGATAGCTCGCCATCTCCTATCGGTCAAGTCTTGTGCAGCAGTTCCTTCACTCTCTGGGTCGACATAGCCCTGACCGCCAGCGATACTTAGCGCAACGGGCAAGAAGACTAGGGCGTGGAGGGCAGCGAAAATGACCAGAGACAGCCAAACTCGGAAGTAATAGATCTCGAAGATCTTTGATCGCGTGAAGGCGAGTACAGAGACACCAAGAAGCTTCGTGACGGTGATGCCCGAAAAGACAGATCCTCCGACGTTAACAAGAGCAGTCCAAGCCCTGGCATCGCGACCACGGAAGGCATTGCTATTGCCTTCCATCACTGTGCGGGAAGGATACATGAACGCACGGGCGATATGAGCACAGAATTCAACAGAAATGCCAACGCAAATGATGAGATTGACCAGAGAAACAGCATTCAGAGACACGTTGAACAGTGCCATGCTACCCATGATATCCACAACGCTCATCACAACTGTGACAGAGACCACAGCTGCCGTGAGTAATGAACCCAAGAGGACGGTCGCAACAGCAAAGATTATGCCAACAGCGGCACACAACAATACAGCTGTCAACGATACAATGCTAAGATATTGGTCAAAGAAGATGTAGAAGACGCTGTAGGGGAAAACATCCGCGCCTGTTCTTTCTCTGATATCAGAAGCGATGCGACGAGCTGCGGAGTATGCGGCAATAAAATCTTCCTGACTTCTCAAAGGAGTATGCATGGTTCTGAAGTGTGTGGACTTGACATGGTTACCCTTATCATTAAGAACAACAGCCTGGCCATACGCGGCCTGGCCAGCGAGAGGGCATTCATCGCCGGTAGGGCTTGAAAGAAACTTCTTGAGATAATGAATGAACTCTTCATCCTCAGGCATGCCGTAGAGTGTAGTATTCCATGCTGGCTTGCGATCAGCAAAGCAGGTTTGGCCATGCTCCACACAGCATTGGTCATAAATGGGATTTAACCAGAGGAAGAAGTCGTCAATCCAACTGGCGGCGGGTGAAGAGATATAAGAAATATCTGATCTCTGTCGTTCAAGCTCAAGTGTGTTCGTAAGAGAAAGATCCTGGCAAGTCGTGAATCTCGAGCAAATTTCTTGCTGCTGTTCTCGCTTGGAGGCATCAACCTCGCGGGTCACGAAATACACTGGGGGTCCAGTCTCCAGATACTCGTATAGGTCATTAAAGTAGGGGATCAGGTAAGAATCATCAGGGATAGCAACTCGCTGATCAAGGCCAAGTTGGATCTTGGGTAAAAGCGCCAGTCCACCTGCAAAGAGCCCAAGGAAAATTGTAACGACGGCAAGCTTGACCTTCTTCCCAAGGAGTCGTGGAGCATATGTGTTCTTGATGAAGACCTGCAGCAAGCTCTCTTCGGCCATGTCTGAGCCACGGCTACTTCCCTGAGAAAAGCTGCTGGCCCCATTAAGGTGGATTCTAGCCTTAGTGATCTGCCACCAGGGCCACAGTTCACAGCGATGGTCTTCAACCCGCATCTGGTTAAGGGAAAGGAAGGAGACGAACATGGTCATCTGAAGCACGGCGTTGACAAAGACAGCACCTGCAGCGTATGCAGCGAAGTTCCTAACAGCCGGCATGCCAACGGCGGTGCCGAGAGCAAATGCGACGGTTTCTGTGAGAGCAGAAAAGAGAATGGAGGGTCCCATACGGCCCAGGGCTCTTGCAACTCGCTCCTCGACCATTTGGTCAGGAAAGCTGACATTGACTCTCTCGAGTTCATGGACAATCAGGAAAATATTGTCCACGCCAACAGCCAGAACAATAAAGGGAATGACTTCAACAATGATGAGTGTAGCTTTTAGACCAACCCATGAGAAGAACCCGATAGAAGCAGCAATCGACATGAGGACAATAAGAATTCCTACGAGGCCAAGCGTTACCTTGGACTCAACCAAGAGCACAGCAGGATTGCGGAAGATATGCTTGAGGGGGGTTCCAAGCGCCATGCAAGCGTAAATAAACATAACGATGTAACTGATGACGATAATCTTTGCGTCTGTGTTAGTCGACTTGTTAAGTTCCTGCTCGAGACTAATCTCAGTATTAAAGGACAGGCGAAGGCCACGCTCCTTGGCTTCTTGTTGAACCTCGAGGAGTCGGTCGCGAAGGGAGTTTTCCCAATCAACAGCCCTTGCAAGGGCATCAGTTCCCTCTTGAGCATTGTTAACAACCCAGGTCACAGTGATAGCATGGGCGTCAACCACATCGTCGTCGTAACCACCAAAGATCATGTTGGGCTCGATGGGTTGTCCAAAATCTGGTCGACAATCCACGGGGCTCTTGGCGCATGCGCGGAGGTCCTCTTTCCAATGCTTGGGGTCAAATCCACCCTTGGCGTGCCAATAGGCTGAAACAGACTGCACGACACAAGCATCGTTGGAGGGTTTGAAGCAGAGATCCTGGAAGTATTTTCCATAGACAGGGCTCTCGATCTTCTTGACGCTCTCCTCAACTTCAATCCACCATTTCAGGGTATCGTAAGTTAGAACAGGTCCTGGCCCAGAAGGATCTGTATCGTTCACAAGAAAGACCTTCTCGGCACGGTAGAAGGGTCCGAAGTTGCTGTCGAAGTAGGCCTTCTCTTGTGCAGCAGCAGAAGAGGGGCTCACCCAAAGGCGGGCAGGTTCGTTCTCAAGGTCAAAACGGAACAATCCAACACTAAGGATGGCAACGAAGAGCAGGCTTAGACCAATGCACCACCCAGGGAATCGAGCTGCAATGTGACCGAGCTGATAGAAAGCCTTGTCGCACTTATCGTTGACCCAGTATCTCTTAGTTGGGCGTTCACGCATCGCCTCCGTGTCAACTGGACCGCCTTCGTCTTCATCATCGCTATGCGAAGATTCATGCAACAGTCTTGTCCTTTCAACACGATGCTGAGAATACTTTTTGTATGCGATGTGGCCAAAGACGGCGAGAATCAGAGTTAACAGCAAAACACTATACACGAAGATAGAAGCAAATGAGAGGCAAGGCAAAAGACCGACTCTGCAAGACTTTGAGTCTTTGACGTCTGGGAGCTTCGGGCAGACACCGGGGCAGTCGACACATACGCAGCGGTAGTCGGGGTCCTCATCATCGCATTTCTTCGGTGTCATGTCCAATGGGTGGAGGTCGCGGTCGCTGTAACCAGTCGGAAAGTTGATCTGGAAAGGAGAACCGACCAGAGGTTTCTTGTCTCCAAGGAACTTCAACATCTCGGTATAGTTCTTAGCGCCACCACCAATCAAATCCATCGCCTTGCTGTTTGCGCCGCCAAACTTGACTTCCTTGCAACTGTCATAGAAACCAGAGCCATATTTCTCTGAAATGAGCTGGTCGAGTTCTGTTACGAGCTGCTTGCCATTCTTGGGGGCAGAATCGGTCACGTTGATAAAGAGAGACTGGTCCGGAGAACATGTGAATGTACAAAAGAGGTTGAAGAAGTTGTCTTTGCAAGCTGGACAAGACCCAATGAGTGTACTTGGTGCACCAAGCTCGGACTTGAGTGCTTTGACCTATTTATCGCAAATTAGCAGGTAGCATGGAGGTTCGTGGGATATGCTCACTTGATCCAGGCTACAGCAAACAGGTCCGGTCTTCCATTTCTGGCCGCAAAGTTCGACGAGTTCGTTACGAAGCTCTTCGTCGGGATCTTCAGCCAAACCATTGTCGACACAGGGAAGTTCTTTGCCGAAAAAACTCTGCTTTCCACAGTGGCCGCGGAAGGCGCATCTTCCAGCTTCATGTTTCGGAGTATACTGCTCAGCGAAGCCGAGGCCAGCAAGAAGAGCAGCCACAGCTCCTAGCTGAGGCACGATGCGTTGATGCATCTCGAAGTTAGGGAGCCGCACGCGGCGGGGGTTATGTATGAAGTCGTTTGCCTACTTGGTCGCGATCGAAGTTTCGTGCGGATATCGCTCTCAAGTTGACGTACGACAGGTACGGTACGACGATAAGTGTGGGATGATGACGAAGGTTAAGATGTTCGAGAAGCAATCATAATAGATTGTAGAATTGAAGTTTAGAAATGAACAACGTGACTCAGGTGGAGGTGAAACCCTAAAGGCGACGCGTCGACAAAGTAGGCGCAACCGAAACGGTTGTAGGTTCAGACTTGGAGGCAGGTGGTGATGTCGTAGCGCAGCAGCAGCAGCCGTAACCGTAGTAGGTAGCTCAGTGACGGCTACAATGGAAAGCTTGAATGGGGCCCCGATGGCGGGCGCTGTAGAGGTCACGGACCTGCGTCATTGGTTTCTGTGGGTCCGGTCTGCGTCTAATTCGCCAGCGTGATTAAATGGGTGGTCCTTGTGGTCTAAGAGGCTGGGGTTAGAAGCCGGGGTTGACCTTAGCCGTCGCATTAGCTACAGTCAATGATTCATTCGGAGTTTATCTACCCTAGAGACGAATATGTGAATTTACTTGATCTTTCGCATAACATAGAGGTAGCAGTGATTGAAATCATGGTCAGTAAGGTTTATCTTCTAAGTGCGGTCTTTAAGTCTATTCATAGGTGCAAGATTTCTATAGGTGTCCCTGCCAGTCCAAGAGTCGTATTCATGTATCTGAATATACAAATATCACATATTAGCAGAAGGCAAAGATGCTAGACTCTTTACTTAGATACCAACCATTATGTGTACCTAAGGGAGCATCCTATGTAATGCAACTCTCAATCCTGAGCCACCTACTCACTGTCATATAAACTTAAAAGAATATATAGGTACTATTTTTAGGTAACACTAATTGCTCCGAACCCAAGGGTTTAACTCAGATAAACATTAACGCAGTAGTACAGAAAACCACCATAAATTAAGAGCTTGCTAGACAGATAAATAACTTCCATTAAGATCGCCTAAGCCTGATCACAAAGCAGCCGAGTTGGTCCTACCATAGTTCCATAAGATATGAACTATGGGACATTCTCGCTCAGGCATCCCCCAATTTTCCACCAGCACAGGCCCGTATAAAGTTAATCAACGTACCCAAAGGTAATTTCGGTCGTGAATGCCCTCAATAAACATAAAGGCTTTAGTCTTGCACTACCCATCAAATGTATTGTATTTATAACTTTGCAACCCAAGGTCTCGTTATCATGGCACGTGATACGTTTAGCAACTTCAACTATCTCCACCTTCGCTGAAGAGCCCTGAAAACACCATGACTCTTTCAATCTTTCTGTGCGTCATTCCGCCTTTCAATTTCGCAACGTCATTATATAAAGCACGGGAAGTTTCTGAAGACTTAGCGACATAGTTTTTCTTATTACCTGTAAGATCTTATAAAGTACCATGCTTTATTCTGGAACCAGCCACAACCGATATCACAACACTATCCCTCCCCCAAGATGCCAGAAACCTCAGAAGAGCTTGTGCAAAAGCTGGTGGTATGTTCATTTATTATTGTTATAATGGCTTCAGAGCGTATATATCTAGTTGCAGAGTCATGGAAGCGAACTTTGGAACCAGTATGGCACCAAGACATCGTGAGAATGACTATGAGATATAATATCGTGTTCATGCACTGCCATAGATAAGAGACTTCATACTCACATATGATGTTGCAGGAAAAATTCAGGTCGCTCCTGGACGAAGCCCTCGTAGTTGCCATCGCCAGCGACCATGATCTCACAGAAGCTTCTCAGTACAAGTCAGCTCAGACTGTCTTAGAAGATCTTGCCCAGCATGTCACAACAGAAGAAGCAACTGGATTCAACCCAAGTGGCATCTCGAATATACCTGAAGATGTGAATGGCGATGAGAGTACAGCTGAGACGAGCAGCCAACAGACCTCTCGTGCTCACGACACAGATGCCACTTCCGCCAGCGATCAAACTGCATCGACAACAAACACAACTTACTCCATACCCAGACTCACCTCATTTGATGATGATAGCGAGGAGAATAAAGTCCTTCTCCTCCAAAGCATGTTTAGTGAGCTCAAGGAATTTGACATCAAACACTCACTGAAAAAGGCAAATGGTGATGTGCAGAGTGCGCTTGATGACCTACTCAACATCCAGTATCTTAAATCAACAGGGCAAGAGCAGAAGGGCATTGACGGCTTCTTTGAGCCTGACGAAGCCGCCGGGAAGAAGAAGAAAAGGAACAAGAAGAAGGGCAAAAAGGCTTTCGGAAGCGAAACACCATCACCCAGCAGTGAGAATGCCTCTCCATCCCCCGATGATCTAAAAGAGTTGAAGCGTATGTTTGAACCGATCATTCACCAGAATGTGATAACTGACTGTCTGACCTAGGCCAGGACGAGATCGCATATCTAGCAGACAGGCTGGACTTACCCTTTGGAGTAGTCTCCGATATCTACCACAACAAACGCTGTGCGAGTGGTGCCGCTGCAGTTGAGATCTTGCATCGATACATGTCGCAGGGCATCGAAACCCAGGACAAAGAGGCAAAGAAATATGCACAGGAACTCGCCCAAAAATATCAGAATGTCCCAGAGAAGTTTATGTCGACAATCGTTCAGGTTACGGGCTCCACATCGCAAGAATCAGACGACATCGCGGCGCTTGTTAGCAAACATTTCGTCAAGAATCCCTGGACACAGAAGCTTGAGGTCAGTTATCAGCTGACGCCACTACCTGTAGAGGATATCGAAGGATTCGAGACCGTCACGCGAGGAAAATCTAAGCTAGCCCGGCCGGTATCAGGAAGCACGAGCTTTCCCGTCGGCTCGTCAGCGTACGCGCAAGCTGCTGAGAGAGCCAGCCAATACAATCGAGCCAAACGAGAAGCAGCCGCTTCGGCAGCATCCTTAAATCGACGTGGTGCCTCTAATCCACTCTATCGACAGGCAGCAGGTTATTATTCTGAAAGGGCACGAGAGCAGGCTCGATATGAAATGCATGCTACGTCAACGGCGGCAAATCTACTCGTTGATAAGCAAAGCACATCAACTTCGATTGACTTACACGGCGTTAACGTGCAGTCTGGTGTGAGCATTGCTCGCGAGAGAGTCCAGTCCTGGTGGGCTGGTCTGGGAGAGTTTCGGTCTGATAAGGCTCGACAGCAGCCGTTTACTGTCATAACTGGACTCGGCCGCCATAGTGCTGGTGGTGTGTCACAGCTGAGACAAGCCGTAGCTGGAGCTCTCCTCCAAGACGGGTGGAAGATGCAGATTGAGACTGGACGCTTTCTCATCAAGGGTAGGCGATAAACGCCAAGATAAAGAATGCCTTGCGGTGGCTATCTCAACTATATTTTGGAAATATTCCGCATTGACCCGCATTAGCCAGATCGGCAATTTTCACGACAGCTCATTGCTCAAACGGCCAGAAGGGATAACACTCACCTCAAGGGCTGGCCGTGTTGGAGTTCTGGACCCCAAATTCAAGCAAAGGCTTACGCAACCTCTGATCCACAAATGAGCCCGAAACAGTCATGACAACCAACTGCATGTTTTCTGCGTCTGCCCTGGCGAATAGATGAGCGGAAATAGTACTGTTAGTGCAGCCATCACTATGGAAACTCGGGCCATGCAGCTTTAAGGCTGTGCTAGGCACACACGAAACACGATCCTTCGCTCCATGCGCTAAACCTCTGCAAAAGACCAGAGCAAACGCGGCGGTTTCCTAGATAGGATATGGTTTCGCTTTTATTTTGTCATATCGTGCCCCCGTGGGTGCCATCACGGTGCCCTTGTATAAGTACTGAGCAGTCCGCCATGAGATACCAGTATCACAACTTACAAGGCTGAATCAAAATCGCGGATCACTCCCTCATCGACACTTCAGTATGGCGGCCAAGAACCAGTCAGGACAGTCTTCTTATGAGCCTCTCCCCAGAGAGGACCCCGCAGCTGCGCTGCTGTCACCATCCGAGCGGGAGGATAGAGACGATGGGAAGACGCCCGTATTCAGACTCTCTTTCTCACCTATTCTGTTGTTACGATTGATGATTGTCCCTATCGTCATCACCGATGTAGTTTTTATCTGCATGCCGCGGAGCTCCCCAGGATCAACAGCCGCATTCGCAATGGGTGGAATCTTCTTGGTTATGTGGCATGCGTCCCGTGTCTTCAAGAGCCTCCTCCCCGGCAGGAAGAGCAACAAGTTCGACCTCAAGATCGGAAACTTTTTCTGCACCATTGGCACGACTTCGCTCGCATCACGGACAAGCCGTGGAGCGTGGACTTATCTTGTCAGCGCTATCGACTTTTCTTTTGGTCTTTTCTTCATCGGACCCAGTGTCCTGTCCTTCACTGCATATAACTGGTATTATGAAGACAATGTTTCGGGTCTGAGTCTTACTGTTGTGTAAGTATCCGACTGATGGTTTCGGTCATTCAAGATATGCTGATAGTGTATTACAGGATCATGCAGTCGGCCATCGCTGTTCTCAACCTGATCAGTCTTTTCCGCAAGATGAAGATCGTTGTCTACAGGGGCGAGGACGATGAGGACTACCTGTATTCGATCCCTGACCTCGATGTCTTCCGAGATGAAGTTTCTGAGCCCCGCGACTCGATGGCTTCTGAGGTCTAGAGGACCAAATCGGAACTTTGCTAAAGAAACCCAGTACCTGTCCTCTATCCCTTTCATTCAACGGTAGTACCTACCACAAAGACTGAGGCTAGGAGGGCCATGGATTAGCCCGTTACGATAATATTCTGAGAACAATATCCAGCTGAAAAGTGCATATGTAGTCTGAGAAAACTGTATTTTGCTGTCGTAGTGACAGACGGTATAGATAGCTTTCACGTAGCATAACGTGACATACGAATTGAAATTGCCGTATACCTTCATCTTCTACTGCTTCTGTCGTTGAAGATTCTGTCCAACCCTCTCCCATACAGCCTGACCTGTAGTAAAAGTGGTGATAAACATGGCCAAACTAACCAAGCCGGGCTCAAGCTTGACCCAGCCAACTGTAGTGGTAGGAAGAAGCATATCAAGGAGATCAGAAACGAGAGCGCGGAGGAGAACGTAGCCCTCTCTCTTAAACTTCTTGATCCAAGCACGTCTTTCGGTCTTGCGTTTATTGACGATGCTCTTGAGACGCTCACGCTCCTTGTCGAGATCGTCCTTGGTCATTTTTTCAGAGAGAACGGCAGTCTCCTTCTCTGCAGTGATAAGTTCAGCTGGCTTCTCAGTAGAGCTGATGCTGACAGTCTCGCGCTTGACAGAGGCAGGAGTACCAGCGACTAATCGATACAGTCTGATAACCGTGACAAGAACAGAGGTGTACAATCCAGCAAACCAGAAAAGTTGCGACTGGTAATCAATCTCCTGGAACCTCTCAGCACTAAAGACACGGAGGTTCTCGATGCCGCAGAGATCGAGGAGGGTCAAAGTCTCCATCATGCCGAACATGCCGAAACAAGTCTTGCTAATGATATCAAGCCACATATCAATGCTCTTGTCACCCTGGGCGACGTAGACGAGCCATCCTGCGCGGAAAGTGTCCAAAAAGCGGAAGAACCGAATGAAACGTCGGGAGACGTTGATCTGGCCGCCTAGAGCGCGGAGAGATAATGTCGATGGCACCTTAGGCTGGATAAGGGCAAATAGAGCCGGATACCAGACTAGAAGAGAGCATATCGCTTGAAAACCACGGAGAATTCGCTCGATGCCGACTGAAAATAGTTAGTGAGTGCGTCTTCTGAGGATTTGTGAGAGAAATACCAAGATCCGTGCCAAAAGCAACAAAATGCTCGTATGTTCCCACCATAACTGCTAGTCTACCGAGACAGAGGTGTAAGAGACAAAGTGAAAGAACTCGAGATTTATGCCACGAATTTATATACGTCTAATGCAAATGAACAGAAAATTACAAATCATTGACCCCTGGTGGTTAGGTTGTTTGTTGAATAGGCGGTGTTGATGGGGCCAGCCAGTAGTTCAGTGTTAGTGGACCCTTACATCCATGATAAATACGGCAATTTGAAGCGACTTCTATATGAGTGAATGATACAGTATTCTCATACGCATTTAGGCTGCTTTTTTCCCCCCCAATAAGAAGAGGAGTCATGCGGGCAAACATAGTTTACTTTACCAACTCTTACTCCCATTGAACAATAAGTAAATATAACACATGGCATCTACCTAATAGTTGTAGTTATGCACAAGTACGATGCAAGACACGTCAAGCTTGATTCCTTCCTCTCTCCATACCCTTTTCTACTCTAGATACCAATTATTGACCGGGAGACACCAACTTGCCTTGGGCTCTGGCATTATGGTTCCATCCACCAGCAAGGGCCTCACCACCATGCTCCTGAGAGAACTTCTGGATACGAGCCTCAAGCTCGGGTCGGAAGTGTCGGATAAGACCCTGAATAGGCCAGGCGAAGGCCTCTCCCAGAGCTAAGCACCATTAGTACAACGTTATAGACAAGTGGTTGACATGAGAACTTACCGCAAATAGTGTGGCCCTCGACCTGCTTGGTGAGCTCCTGGAGCATGTCAATCTCACGCTCACGAGCCTGACCCTTCTCAAATCGCTTCATCATCTGCTCTGTCCACTTGCTACCCTCTCGGCAAGGTGTGCACTGGCCGCAACTCTCGTGGCGGTAGAAGTGGCTGAGACGGCTGATAGCTCGGACAATATCGGTGCTCTTATCCATAACGATAACAGCAGCAGTGCCAAGACCAGACTGGCTGTCCTTGAGGGCATCAAAGTCCATCAGTTGGTCATCGCAGACGTGCTTGGGGAGAACAGGAGTAGAAGAACCACCGGGGATGACAGCCAAAAGGTTATCCCATCCACCTCGAACACCACCACAGTGCTTGTCAATGAGTTCACGCAGAGGAATGGACATCTCCTCCTCAACAGTGCAGGGGTTGTTGACATGCCCAGAAATACAGAACAACTTGGTGCCCTGGTTACGCTCACGGCCGAAGCCAGCAAACCAGCTTCCTCCTCGTCGGCAGATAGTAGGGGCAACGGCAACAGTTTCGACATTGGTAACAGTTGAAGGGCATCCGAAAAGACCGACGGCAGCAGGGAACGGAGGCTTAAGACGAGGCTTTCCAGGCTTGCCCTCTAGAGACTCAATAAGAGAAGTCTCTTCACCACAGACGTAGGCACCAGCACCTCGGTGCAGGTAAACATCGAAGTCGTAGCCGGAGTCACAGGCGTTCTTTCCGATCAGGCCGGCGGCGTAGGCCTCGTTGATGGCTCGCTGGAGAACGGCAGCCTCCTCGACAAATTCACCACGGATGTAGATATAGGCGGCGGTTGCGTTCATGGCTCGGCCAGAAATAAGGCATCCTTCGATGAGCTTGTGTGGGTCCTTTCGCATAATCTCACGGTCCTTGCAGGTTCCGGGCTCACCCTCATCGGCATTGACGACAAGGTAACGGGGCTTGGTGTCCTTGTCCCAGTCCTTGAAGTTCATGAAAGACTGCAGAGCGTTCGGTTAGAGACAATAGATACTGGTTTGGCCTCCTGGCCCGTGAAACCAATCTTGGAGAAACCTACCCATTTGAGACCCGAGGGGAAACCAGCACCACCTCGTCCTCGAAGACCGGAGGCCTTGACCTCGCTGATGATCCAATCGTGTCCCTTGAGGATAATCTCCTTGGTCTTGTGCCAATCGCCCATCTTCCTAGCACTCTTGAGGTCCACGGGATATCGGTTATAGAGGTTCTGGAAAATGCGATCCTGGTCTCGTAGACCACCGTATGTTCGCTTCGGGGCGCCGTCCTGGACAGTAGCCAGACCCCTCACGGCGGTCCGTGAGAGGCCGACGGCCTTCTTGGGCGCCGTTCTCGTGGACAGCATTGTGCTCGATCGTTGTCGGGTGGCGGTTTGGAGATGGTTGAACGTCAAGTTGCGGCACTTCAAGTTTCCCGGCGAGATCCATTTCGTGACCAGGCCGTTCAGAAATAGCGGGCTAGTGATTGGCCAATCCATTACGCGATTATTCAGCCACTCTAGTTAGCCAGGACTTTGCTCCACACCAATTCTCACATACTAGCACAAGTTCTTCATATCATTTCTGTTAAGCGCATCGATTGCCTTTCCCCCCCGATTTGCCTCCAACCGATATCCTGGAGTCATAGATCCTGGTAGCGTTGCATCACGTAAGCAGTCAGGGAAGGGTTTCTATTCGACGGACTCGATCTGCGGTGTCGCAACACCAACTCGAGTACCGTGGGCTTTGTATATACAAGCTTCACCTCGGCTTCCTCCGTCGTGTTGATGAGAAATGACCACTGACATCTGTGCAATGATAACCTGAGTCGCATTCATCATGTCTAGCAAAAGGCATTCCATTCTCCCCGCTATCGATCGCAGTGGTCCTAGGCCTCCCGTCCATTTCTCAGACTCCCTGACCATCTCCGATAATGCGATTCTCCAAGGAACACATTCGATCACGATACAATCAGAAACGGTAGTACACCCTCGGTCAAAGTTTGAGTCAAACTCCGGATCTATTCTGATCGGGCGACGATGTCTCATTCACGAACGAACACACCTGGGAACTCAGCCTGTCGACCCTGATACTGCGCAGCGTGGTGGCATCGTGCTGGCAGACTTTGTTACAATTGAGGCAGGCAGTGTCATTGAAGCCGGCAATACCGAGATCGGCGAGGGTACGGTAGTTCACGCTGGGTCAACTATTGGGAGTGGTGCTAGGATCGGCAAGGTAGATACGAACCCCCATCTTGATGATCAGGAGCTGACATTATCTAGAATTGCACCATTACGCAAATGACAAAGATTGCCCCCGGAACAATACTCCCTGACAATACTGTCGTCTTCTCGAACGGGTCAAGACGAATCGATCGACGCAACCTTGCTGATCAGAGGAAGATTGCCTTAATGAAACAGCTCGCCATCCTGCGAAAAATGATACCCAGTAACGCCGACAAATTTAAATAAGATACCCATAGATGTACTCTATTGAACGACCTCATTATATGTATGATACTGCTCGGCGGATCTCGTTTTGGGGAAGCTCCTTTGTTCTATTACCAGATTGATCACAAAGAATCTACAGACACATTCTCCATGAAGTATAGTAACACCTCCGGAGCATCAAACAATACCGAATAGCAATCTCATCATAACGGGTAAGGTGCAGCAATGCCTACAGCTCATATTAAATATTAGTATTGCCCAGTGAGGGTATTTGGTACATTAATCAAGATCGAGATATAGGCAGTGCCTTCATGAGACGAGTCAAGACCGTCATCTTCGGTCTCTGTGAAATAAGGCCAGCCCTGTTATCACCACCATAATAGCCCATCTCTCTCCAAGAAGTCCTGTCAAGCCCGTTCCCATAAATCGAAAATGCGCAACCTTTGTTAAACTTCTTCCATCGCCCATCGTCCAAGCTGCAACAACTTCGTTTCCTTGGCTATCTTTGAAGCCGCCTGGTGCAAAAGCCATATTTCCCCCTCCAGGAGCACCACGGCTCATACGCACAAGCTTCCAGCCATAATAATGACCACCCAAGCTTGCTATGACATCTCCACGTGAGCGCCGCCACTCGAATCTCTCCCGTGGTCCATTGCCTCCTGGTCCGACTTCAATAGCAAAGCTATAGCCTGTACCGAGACCACTGTGTGAACCTACTGGTTCAACTACTTCACGTGCCAAAGGAGCTCCCGAGCCTGGCACTGGAGGCAATTCGACTTCGAAACTAGCACTCATGAACATGAAACTTGCAGAAGCCAGAGGTGAATATGACGGGCCTGGACCAGAGTGTAGAAGAATTGGCGGTAGATCACTCAGGCCGGAATGTGCGGAGTAGAGATATAGAGGGTGGTTTTGATGTTCAGCAAGTGTATAAGAATTATTGGGCCATCCTTGATAATAGAGATTGAACGCCGGCGGGAATTGGCGTGGGACAGCTGGAGGTTGGCTGGGGCCGGCAGTTGGAGGAGGAGGAGCTTGGGATGCTGATGATGATGCTTTGGGCGGAGCTGCAGCAGCAGCTGCTGGTGGAGGTTGTGCCGGGAGCTTCTTGTGCTGGTTCTGACTCTCGGCGTATGAAGGCGGAGGCTCATCTGGAACATCAGAGGGATTCATTTTCATTTGAAAGGTTTAGGGCCTAAGGTGTGTTTGAGAGGTGTGTATTGGTAGTGGAGGTGAAGCTGACCACAAGTGAATGCGATGACGTCGTCAGTAACGTAGCTAATAGTCAGTCCTCACAAGAAAAGCAGTACTAGTAGCTCGTATCGTGGATTATAGAATTTCTACTTGGTTGAGTATAGTGATTGAACAAGTCCAGAAGGCAGTGTCAGCGAAAGTGAACAGGTTTTGTATAAAAGCCAAGAGGTTGAGGTCGTGCTGTAGTGATATCAGTGTATTACGTAGAAAGAATGTGGCTGTGAGCTGAGTTTGTGGCTATGCATGTTACACTTTCAGCTTGAGCCTTGTCTCTTATGCATGCATAACTGGAAGACTGTCAAGGCTCCGTTATAAACGGTGGCTGCCAGACCACGGCAAAGGCAGCCGACGGTATGTGGGAGACAGACAAGTTGTGCATGATTCGGTACCCGCCAAGAATATCGCTGGATCAGGGGTCTTCTGACACGTCGTCACTTATATGGAGCTCCGGATATCCTGGGATGCACCACGTCCTGTCGTTGTGAGCTATTCCGGGGAAGTCGGCTTTTGAAAATGCATTGTCGTATCCACTTGTAGCTCATGAAACCAAGGCTAAAACTGCAGTTATGATGTCGACGCTTGGAGGAGAAAATGGCATGTTCAAGCCAGTGGAAGAGGCACGTGTTGTCGTAGCATGATGATCTGGCTGACGATGCTTGAAGTATCGAGATATAGGAGTAAACATCATGATATTGTTATGATCTCCCTTCACCTGTCTCAAATCGTGAATGCTTTAATCAGAACCAGCCACTCATTCTTTCTATGAATTCAAACCCATTCTTATGCAAAAGACCAGCCCTAACCAAGACCCAATTCACAATGACCACGCCATCAAAGCCAAAAAGCACCTCAGTATCCAGTTCCTGTTTTTTATCGCTCTAAATAACATGTCTTAAATCTGTACCATGTGTAAATGCACAACTTTTTCTAGAACACAAAAGATGAATGATTTCCCAATGCTAATACCGATGCTGATGCTGATGCTACGCTGAACTTGAAACAAATAAAGCAATTAGAAACTGAACAAGGCACTGCGGCGCTTGCCCAGAGGGTAGATGAGCAAAGAGCTCATGAACAGACCAACGGCGATACCGATGGCGATCTGAATCATGGAGGCAGCAACGCTGAATACCAAGTTATCAGGGTTCGAGCCCTGCTGGAACTGCACAGAGGAAGTTCCATTGATCTCACCAGTGGCGTTGGTGATAGAGTTGGCGACCTGTAGACCACTAAGCAATCCTCCAGTGGACGCAAGACTTCCAGGCACTTGACAGAATACTGCCGGAATAAGAATTGCTGCTGCAACACCGTGTCGAAGTCGAGAGTAGAGGTTGGCAAGGAGTCCGACGGCCAATGCACCCAGTGTGCTCGAGATCTGAGGGCTAGACTTGAATCTTTGTCCACTCCAGTAGTTTACCATGTAACCAGCGAATGAAACGATAACCATGACGGGCATCTGGCGCCATTTGGCTTGGTAGACGATACACATGCTGATGACGAAGAATGGCACGAAAATGAAGCCGTAGTAGGGGTTCATGGCATCGGGACAAGTCGTAGTGTTGGACGGGTTACTGTCGAATAATCCATAAAGAGCGGCGCCAACAGTGATACCGAATCCGAGAAGAAGGGAGTAAATAACGGCGTAGACTATTCGAATCGAACCGGGGACAATAGCACGAGATTGAAGTTCGAGAGCAGAGCACACTGCATCATGTTAGTGTCCATCACCATTATGAGCTAGGGAGAATTGACTTACAAACCATGTAACCGGGCAGCAACATGACAATGCCGCCCTGCGCCAAGGCGCCGAAACAAAAGATCTCTTCACCTCCACTCGAAATACTGCCAAACGTTCTGGCCAAGAAACTGACGATGATGGTAGAAGAAACTTCGAAGACGTTGCTATAGAGAGCAGAGTTGGGTGCCACAATAAGCTGGAGTACTCCAATAAGGCAGCCGAAAGCGAAGATAAGAGGAAGATCGATGAGTCGAGCTCCGAAGGAGAAAGGGGCAGCACAGACGCTCATGAGTCCAAACATGACAACTCTGAGCCACCTGTGGAACTTGTCCTTGCGCTTCATCAAGGTCTCGAGCTTCTCAGTAGCTTCTTCAACACCGACAACATCGTGCATAACCTCCTTATAAATAAGATGGACATCCTTCAGCTTGCCTAGATCAATACCCTGCGATGTGCGGACAATTCTGACTTCGGTGGTGTGAGTCGATCTATCGTCGAAAGAGATAATCATGCATCCGGGGAGATAGAGGAATTGACCATCGATTTCGAGAACTCTGGCAGACATGCTAAGGTACTCCTCCAGCCTATGAGTGGGAGCTCCAAAAAGCATGAGAGCACGGCAGAGTTTGATGATATAGTCCTGTCGGGCCAGAGTCTCGGCGATATGAACTGTGATACGTGCTTCTTGTTGCTGCCAGAGACCACTGAGGCGGTTCGCGCTTGTTGTTCGCTTGTGGCCAGGTCGTTGTGGCTTCTTTCCAGTAGGCTTCTTCCTCTTATCATCCGGGTCATTGGGGTTGGCAAGTCGCGATGAGGCCTCGATGAGGTTGGCGAGAGTGTCCTGGGATTTGTTCTGATCGTACCATTTTCGCTTTGGTGTGGATGCTCCAGATGGCGTTCCTTGAACTGTAGGAGTACCGGCTTCACTTAGAACCGAAGAGGTAGAAGCAGCTCGGTGGTGGGAGCCCTTGAAAGGAGGATCTGGGGGTTTGTAGAGCTTCAAAAGTTGAGACAGTACGCTTCCGCGATACTGTTCAGGTGCTGGAACATCGTATAAGACACCATCAAAGTTTCCGTCATTTAACTCGGTCAGGGGAACTCGTTCTTCATGTTTTGTGTCCTTGTTGTCTGGTGTATGCTGGCCAGTGCTGCTGGGTCCAAATCGCTGAGTGTGTGCTCGAACAAGCTTGAAGGCTTCTTCCTTCAAGCCATGTGCCTCTTGCTCCTCAGATGGAAGCTTGTGGAAACCTTCTCGGCTGCTGCTGCCTTCGTTGAGAGTCTGAAGTGGGATACTGGAACCATAGGGACTGTCCCACGCGGCTGTTCCAGTGCTGGATTCGAGTGAGTCTCTGTCAATGGCTGATGAATCATTGTGGATGTTTGCCGCCATTATACGGGCCCGTTCCTGGGCAGCCACCATCGCCTCCTTTGACTCAGGGTCTGACTCATGCTCGGCATCGTGAAGAGTCTTGACAGCCTCTGCAGAACTGCCACGCAACAGTGATGGCCTGGGCTTAGCGATGGGGCCTCCAGCAGCAGGAGGAGGAGTAGATGATTTTGGTGGAGGGTTTGCGGCAGCATTGCTGTTGAACCGCACTCGCGCCTTGTCCTTCTTCAAAGCTGCTGCAGCAGTCTTTGGGCTTGGTGGTGTATCGGTACCAGAAGCAGAAGCTGAGCCAGAACCAGTCTTGGGCGGTTCAGGTCCAACTTCTAGGTCCGGTTCGTCTTGAATATCTCTGGAAGTGCCCTCCATTGGATCGTGAGTGACTGGAATATACCTTGAATCAGGTTCAAGATATCGGTTTCCTTTAGTAACGAGCGAAGGAAGTGGGAAGGATGGGACTGTGATGCAGGATGTACAGGGATAAACTGGAGAGCCTCAACAATGCCTTTCGCGGGGAAGGGCGGGTTTACGTTATTATATGAAGATCGCAAACTCTATGGGCTCCATCAAGCTTTGCGGGTTCCAGTGTTAGAATTGGGTATCGTACGTACGTACGACTAACACGGACGGGCCCTGTCCATCTCCGGCAAAAGCAGCAATGACCTCGAGCTCGTACAGTACAGTAAAGGCCCCGTGACGTAGTGGATGTGGAGGCACAAGGGAGAAAATTGAGCCCAGAAGTCTTGGAGATTCTTGGAGCTTATTGCGAAACCGCTTGGTTCGAGTTTTTCTTAGGTAAATTCCAGTCCGGCATCACGACGTCGTGGCCATCGGAACGCCATCCGGCCGGCAGTCCGGGGATAGTTGAGCCAAGACCCACCAGGTGAAAAACACTAAACAGGCTCATGACTCTGGTAGCTCGTTCTATTTTGGAAGAGAAGCCTGAGAAGGCCTGCTGGAAGAGTCAAGCGAAGCTTTTGATATCCATAGGCTCTTGGTCCAGAATCTCACAAAGGTGTCGCTTCATCAAAGTCTTCCAACTCTCCCCGTTCGCCTCCATCACTAGTCTATTCTATTCTCCCTCTTGAAGAAATTGCAGGGGGGCTTGCCAGGATTAGCATGGCGTTTCGGTTACCAATGCAAGATTCGTCTTGTTTTTACCTGATATGGTAATCTTCCAGTGGATCGGTCCAGTACCTGCAGGGACTTTTCAGATTCGCCCAATGATGCCTGTTACCGAGAATGGTATTTGCAACTTTGCCAGGGAGTCTGTGGGTGTTACGGTGCACGAAAAGAGAAAGGGACGATTCTTAACGGTCGATATGGTGACATTCGAAACGTGGAGAGTTGCACAAATCAATGCATGCCGTTGAACAGCATAAATTTCATCAGTAGTACGCGGTTTCAAATGTATGGATAAAGGCTTGTGTTGTAAACGCACGGCATACATATTGTAGAAGCATATATACCACTTTTAGAAACAGTTCACACACATCGTCGATTTTCCCGAATGTTCCATAGAAATCCAAAGTGGATCAGTTTATCATGGTACACATGTTACTATATTTATATCTTAATAAATCCTAATCCAGATACTGTACTTAAGAGTGACACGACATCCGCGGCTACAATCGATCGACGACACGCAATGCAATTGCATATTCGCATTGACGAACTCCTTTCTTCAGTACGGGCCTTAGTGAGTCATCGCGTTCTCAAACAGCCTCCTTAGTTGGTCTTTCTCCGCTTCGAGCTGTGTAGACAATCCTGGTGCCAGCATCAACACACGTGCCTGAGGAATGGTACCTTCGACAAGGGCCTCAATGTGCTCCGAGCCGAAACCCAACTCCTTAAGACCCTTGGGCTGGTCACCGAGCTCCGCAAGGAATTTGGTAATAGCTTCTGCAAGCACTTCGCCTGCGCTCTCGCGCTTCACGTTGCTGATATCAACTCCAAAGGCCTCTGCTGCCGCCAAATGGCGATCTGGGTTCGATGCTGCTGTGAAGCGGAACACTGCTGGTGCAGAGACAGCTACGGAGACACCGTGAGGAATAAGAGGGGCTTCGACTTGGTAGCCATCGTGCCTGTAGCCTGGGTTCTGGCCAGAAATGGGGTACGACATGCCTGGGCTCGGGTTAGCACCCAACAGGGGCAGAAAGTTATAACAGAGTAGGTATGAACTAACCGTGGCAGAGATGGACACCGGCATTACCGAACCCAACGCCGGCCAGAGTAGAAGCGAGAAGCATCTCGGATTGGGCCTCCAAGTCATCAGGGTTCTTCACCGATCGCGGGAGATACTTGACGGTAGAGCGCAGTGCATGGAACGAGAAAACATCCGAGATAGGGTTCGCGCCTTGGTACGCGGGCCGAAGGATAGGGTTTGTTGGTCTAGGTGTTCTTTCGTTGTATGGAATGGCAGTCCAGGACTCAAGCGAGTGGCACAGAACGTCGAGACCCGAAGCGGCCTTGACAGCTGCTGGCATGGTCCTGGTGTTGAGGGGATCACAGATACCTAGTGTGGGCTTCAGGTTTCGATGAGCTACACCGGTCTTTGCTCGCTTAGACACAAGATCGAAAATGGCAGTTCCTGTCGTCTCACTACCAGTCCCGGCTGTTGTTGGGACCGCAATGAGCGGTGTCAACTTCTTGTCTACTGGACGGCCCTTTCCAAGGGGGGCGTTGACAAAGTCTAGGAAGTCTGCATCAGGATACGCCGTGTATAGGTTCATGAGTTTGGCTGTGTCCATGACTGATCCACCACCAACAGCGAGGAAGGCATCTGGTGCATACGGGCGAGCCCAGGCGATGGCATCCTTGATGCTGTGATATTATAAGTCAATTGTAGTCTGATAGACGTGATGTCGAGTCGAACTTACGAGCTATCCTTTGGCTCGACGCGAACCTTGTCGTAAACCTCATAAGGAATGCCCTCGCGAGCAAGCGACTCACGAACTTGTCTCATGGCATCCAGCTTGTTTACATTCTCATCCGTTACCACACAAACACGTTTTGCTCCCATGTTCTTCAAGTCCATGCCGACCTCCTGCGTCACACCTGGGCCAAATCTGATGGACGAAGCAGCCATCTCAAAGGCATACTCCTTCTGGCCTGGGTGAGATGTTGGCGTAGCATACTTACGCTGGTGAGCATGCTTGGAGGGAGTGAATGTTGGCGGCGACTGGTGATATCCTGGGTTTGAGTGGCAAGGACATGAAGGAGGATGAGTGTATTGAATGGTACGTAGCAAGCTGGTTGCTCGCTTAGCGGCCTATGTGAACGTGAGTTATCTGAACTGAAACCATTCACACATACCAAGCAGCTTTGGCAGTGCTTGTGCTTGTGCTTGATCATAAGGGGTAAACATACATTGGGAACAACTCTCACGGAGGGTACCATGGTGTTGTTATGTCTATGTTACCAAGCTGGATATAGGAGCACAGAGATGTTATTCCCAAGGATCCGGGGTAAGACTGGGGTTCGAGAGGACTTCAGGTTTCACACGAATCTTCTTAATGAAGCAATTGCAACGGGTAAGAGTGTTCATTTCCTATGTACAACCTCGGTAGACGGACGAGCAACCCCGATTGCGGGGTGAACCAAGGCCGATCAGGGGGGCGATGATGGGGGATGATTCGGTGAGGGGAAAGCGGATCTCAACTTAAGCTCTTGAACCTGAAAGGAAGCTGGAGCGAGAAATTGCCTATTTGGGTATTCCGCTGACGTCTTTGTTGGAAAAGTAACCTACAACAAGCGGTTCTATTGAATGTCTGGAGTTTATTCTTATCATCTAAATAGTCTAAACCAAAATTATTGAGATTCCATGAACCAACGCTATGACTACCATGCTGCAGCATCTAATCAAGTATTTGTTATAAGGAGATATCGTCGTTAAATGACACCGGGACCAGAATCTTCTTTGGCGGATACTTTTTTAATAACTGCGAGGTCACCCAAGCATTCAGGAAGGTGAATAAATAAATGTTCATGATCACAACTGGATCGTTTGGAGGTACGTAGTGCAGTTCTAGTTACCCTGTACCGTTTCCGCAAATATGTTACTCTAACTTAGTCGGTTTCGTCGCTCATAGCTCTATCGAGCTCTGTTGGGTCGGTCAATCTTCAATAAGGAAGTCTAATAATGGACTATCTCTAATGCATCTTAAAATCTACCAAGGAGAGGTATCTCATCATAATTCGCTTATTGATAGATCTTCGCAACGTTTTCACATTTACAGAGCCACTTACACGGACCAAGTACATACATTTAGTAGATTTGAGTATAGTCGCACACTGATATGCACTCAAAGCGGCTGTGAGTACCAAATTGAGTCAGTGTATATATAGATTGAGATCCAGGTTTTGACACTTGTCATTGAAGCGTCGCCGAGAAGTAAAAATTCGGTCCCGGAACAGTTTGATAGCTGTCACAGATTGAGGTGCTGTGACGCGCCATGGCAGTGGCATATGATACCGCTGACCTCATCATGTGGCTTGTTCATTGGCTCTCAACACATGACTTGGATGATGTGGCTTGCCGTCGCAACTTTCCCAGAGCTTGGTTGTTTAGGCTTATTGTTAGTGGAGCTTTGTTACAATCCAGTTATTCAGAATAGAGCGTCATATTAGAGAATACTCGACCATTTATCAGCCCAAGAACGGTTGTGAGCAGGCAAATCGTTTACACCCGACGCCTGACAGCTCCAAGCTGCTGTGGAGCACTGGAGGCAGGTACACGACTAAGCAGGTGCCCACCCGAAACCTCCACATCGAAATAGGGAAACTCCAGCCACATTGACCTCGACGACCTGTCCTCGAATCCACGACCAACCACCACATCAACTTTCAACGTACATTATATACTCGACTCGACGACACTCGATAACGCGCTCAATCTGCGCAGTCGCTCATTCGTCCCGGACTATTCGCTATCCCCGCGAAATAATCACACGAGGCTGCTGCTCGATCGAACATGCCTCCTTGTTCATCCTAACGCTCCTGCGTGATCCCGTTCCTCGAACTCTCTCATGGACCGCCCAAACGGGGGCGGCCCTGGTGCCGCCGCGGCTACTAGCAGGGCAGAGCGATTCGAGGATGAAAAGCGCCGTATAATAGAGAGCTGCTTTCACAAGAAGGATGTTGATGGTTCTCGTAAGTTATGCTGTTATTGAAGTCAATCCTAAACTCAACGACATGAGCTCCTAGCCCAAAGAAACTCAATGTCGCGAGAGTTTAGTTATAAGGCTATTACACTCAAACTCAATGTCCAGATGGCTAATGGCCTTGACCAGTTCTTGAAACATACATAACTCATATCCGCATTACCGAATACTCCTCTTATCCTACAACCCCTCCTCCACCTCAGGCTCGGAACGCCGAAGGTCAAAAACCTCGAATAATAATAGTAGCCGTGCGCAAGTCCGGTCGAGTTCGCCTGCATAAGTCAAAAGAAAACGCTAATGGATCGTTCTCGATTGGGAAAACGTGGAATCTTGACGACCTCTCGCGCATTGAATCTTACACTGGCCCCCAGGCCAGCCCAGACCACCGCGATTGGGCTGGCGACACCGGTTTCCAGGTGACACTCGGCAAACCATACTTCTGGCATGCTCAGACGGATAAGGAGAAGAAGTTCTTCATTGCTAGTCTTATCAAGATATACGGGAAATACACGGGTGGCAAGACGCCGGAGCTTGCAAATTTTGAACAAAAGGAGTATGATCAAGTTATGGGAGCAACTAGACGACCAGCTACAGGTGGTTCTCGGCCGCCCCCTCCTCCTATAGCTGAACAACCTTCGAGTCAGATGGCGAGCGCCCCTCCTCGTCCAACCCATCCGATGCATCCTTCGCATCAAGGACTCCCAGGAAGTGGCCCTCAAGACGCACCCCAGTACAGGACGCCGCCTACTCGCCCAGCACACCCGAATCTTGGCCCTTCACCCGTCGGAAGTTTTGACTCAACTACTTCGAGAGAAAGGCCGCCCCAACCTCGGTGGATGGCTCAGAGCAACAAGAGTCAGGATTCGGTTGCTACCTCCATGGCTACCAGGAGCGATGACGGTTCCAGTTTACCACCGCGCTCTCGCAATGGCATAAACGGCCCAGGAGCGTATGGCAGATTTGCAGAGCCCCATGAACCCCGGGCACCAGCTGTTCTTACACCCCCTCAACCACAGTCTTCGCCCAAGTCGAAACCACCTGCTATTCTGTCTCCTCCTCAACCTCCACAGCCAGTTCCTTCACCACTCCAATTAGATAGACCACCCCCTGAAAGGAGACGACCGCCCATGGACCCAACTCGCCCTCATGATCGGGACTTGGTTCCCCCACCACTGATTAGTCCTGGGAACAAAGAACCAATGGCCCCTCCACCTCGCAGCAGCGAACGCGTTGTGCCGAGAATGGATAATGCAAGCCAGAAATCGACAAGCAGCTCGTTCACGGGGAGCACACTCGATCGAGAAACAGCACCACCTCCCACAGGACGACTGCCAGACCCACCAAAGCGTGAGCCACTTCCCATGCCTTCGTCCCTTAGGCCTGGATCAGGACCGACCAACCCACAAGCTTATACTCCCAACCCTCCCTCACATCACCCACCAACTAATGTAACAAATCAAACTCCAATTCCTGCTCAAGTCAATGGATCCAGCCCTGCACCAGCCCGTATGCCCAGCCCGGCTCGTGGACCCAGCCCTGCAGCGGCCCGTGTTCCTAGTCCTTCGCCAGCTCCCGTACCCAACCCTTCACAAGCACAGGCTCAAGCACCAAGCCCCGCTCAAGCTCTGTCCCCGGGCTCTGGAGCAGGTTCTTCCGATGTCTCGCCAATGACAGTGAGCGTGCCAAGATTTGCAAACTTACAACCGCCCCCTGATCTGCCCAAGCAAGAGCCGGTTCAGCCAGTAGAAGAGCCATCGCCAGGGGAGCGTGCAGTGGCACCTTCTGATCGCGAGTCTAACCCATCACCAGCAGAGACAGTCGACGAATCCAGGCCTGGCCTCGGTCCTATGATCAGAGCCAAAAAGTCCAGAAATGAGATTGCCGGTGCATTGTGGAAGGCTGCGTCTGCGGCCAACGCTGCAACCGCCTTCAAACCCAGACCTGGTGGTGCTGGTGAACGTTTGCGTCTATTGAAGAGTAAGACGGAAGAGGGGCCAGATGGAATCAATAGCGTTGTCCCTGCGCCACCCAGACCGTCTTCCAAGGGTGTAGATACTCCCTCTGAACACCCTACACCAGAAGAAACACCTAAAGCTGAGGAAGAGGCCAAACAATTGGAGCAAGCTAAACCCGTGGAGCAGCCCAAGTCTGCGAACCGTAATTCACTTGTTCCTGAAGTCAAGATTAGTCTCCCAACAAGTAGACCAACGAGTTCACATGGGCCGCCGCAGGAAGTGCAAAAGGCGACAGAACCTGAAAAGAAAGAGACCCGCCGCTCCATCAATGCAGGCAACGATATGAAATACCTGCAGACATTGGGAGTCAACCCGTCCATTCTTGATGAGAGGAGTGATGATTTTGCTCAATGGTTGGATTTCTTTGGCTGGATTCCAGGAGAACAAATGCGATCACGCAATGTGGAAGAAATGAGAGCTGACCTAGAGCGGGAGCTGAATAAAGCCCAGGCTGGTGGCTGGCTGGCTCGTTTCCGCGAAGAGGATGAACGCGTTGATGCCATCAAGGCTGGGCTTGATGTTGCCATGGCTGAGTGTGAGGAGCTTGACAACTTGCTCACACTCTACTCAGTCGAGCTTTCGGTATGTTATCCTTAAATATGCTCGAAATGTTTCTAATCATGAACAGACCCTTTCAGATGACATCGCTTATATCGAGGCCCAGGGTCAAGGTCTCCAAGTCCAAACTGCAAACCAAAAGTTACTCAAGAAAGAGCTTGAGTCTTTGCTTGAGACCTGTGCTATCACATCGAACGAGCTTGAAGTCCTCAGATCTGCACCTTTGGATGACTTAGGTGGCTTACAAAATGTCGAATCTTCTCTTGTGACACTTTATAAGGCAATGGTCAAGATTGATCCTGCGCGTAGTGGAGCTGATCAAGAGAAGGCCGATATTACTGCCGAGACAAACCAGAGTGGCCTCAACCCTGACTTCAAGCAGATGCGGATTGTCCAAGAGAAGAAGCTTGTTTATGACCAAGAAAGCGCCATGTTCATTGGCAGATTGGTCGCCTTTATGTCCCGGCAATTTGATCATGCTTTTACAGAAACCAAGCTTGCCATGGAGGGAGCCTTGTCTAGAAAGGTGGATCCTATACACCACGAGCTTGGCCGCGATATTCTTTGGCAATTTAGCCCCCTCATGCTATACGCCCGAGATATGCATCCCGATGAGTGGAACCAGCTCATTCAGATTTATCAAGATAAGGGTCAACCTGTTTACCGAGTTGAGTTTCAGGCTACGATTGCGTCTTGGCGTAGGAATGCCAGACAGGCAACTGGAGAGGAGGCTGAAATTCTGTTCACGTCAGCAGTCGAGAAGCATCAAGAAGGAGGTGTGGCTACCACTGCCAGGAAGCTGACTGTAAAGCGCAGCGGAACTCTAGCGAGAGCTCTGCGATCTCCTCGAGAAGACGGTGGTCACAAACCAAAGGCCGACAAGGGAGTGAATGATAATAAGAACCCCCCCCACGAAGTCTTTACCGGAGTTCTGGATAATCTTATCCCACTGATACAGATGGAGCAAAATTTCATCATCGACTTCTTCCACGCGACCACTCTTGAACAGATAGATTTCCCAGATGCTGTTGCCACAACAACGCCTTCTGATCGTGGAGGCACTGATTTAAGAAGACCCCGATTAATGGAACCCGATCGAGAGCTTGCCAGACGTATTCTACGCGCGATGGAGGTGATCTTTACTTTCTTGGAATCGGAACTGCTGCGTCTCATGGAGTGGGTTGTCGGGCAGGGCCCAATGTAAGTTCAAACCTCCTTATATCACGGCGTTGACGAGGCATACTAACAGCTATTTAGTCAAGGGATTGGAGTCCTAGCGACTATTGAAAAGTACTCTGCTGAGGTTGGTCAGTCCAACCAAGAGTATGTGAACACACTCTTGCAAAAACTTCATGGACACTTGGAACTGCGATTCAAGAAATTCGTTGACGACCAACTTCGGGCCATTGAGGAGACCAAGGTCAAGATCAGCAAGCGAAAGGGTGTTATTGCGTTCATCCGGATTTTCCCTCTTTTCTCGGCAGCTGTGGAGGAGATGCTGCTCGGTGTTGACACGACACTGCCGATTCGAAGTACTGTTGATCGCGAGTATGACCGAATACTCAAGACCATGTTTGACTCACTCATGGTCATTGCGCGAGAGAATCCCGGCGTCAGTGCGACAAGCGGCTCGGTTGACCCAGAAGATAAGGAAGCCCTCAACTTCCACATTCTCCTGATTGAGAATATGAACCACTTCCTTGAGGAGACGGACACACGAGGCTTGGACGTGCTCGAGGAATGGAAGGAAAAGGCTAACACGACATATTACGAGCATATGAATCTGTATCTTGATGCAGTCATGCGGCGACCACTCGGCAAGATTCTGGAACACCTCGAGAACATGGAAGCTCAATTGCAGACAGGCAAATCACCGGCATCAATTGCTGTGCAGCCTTCCAACAGCAAGACGGTTTTCAATAAAGTTTTGAGCAACTACGACTCCAAGGAAGTGCGAAAGGGCATCGAGGCGCTGCGTAAACGCGTTGAGAAGCACTTTGGCGATGCTGATGAACCAGGACTAAGCCGAGGATTGGTGATCAAGGTGCTGGAGGAGTGCGAAAAGTTCTACGAAAAGGTTGAGAGACGGGTCGGCGCTGTGACGACCAACGTATATGGCGGTGATGTACTCTTCGAGTGGCCTCGAGCCGACGTCAAGGCCGCATTCCGTTGAGTTTGGTGCTTAGAGCGAATGGGAACACGATGATGAACTTGCTGTACGAATACTATATTCTCTAGGTATATTGGCATGCTTGATCAGCCATGGATGGGTCAGGTAGTAAATGAGGCGCGTTTCGTGGTGTCGAGCGTTTTGAGGAATGGACATTATATATCTCGGTATATTTATTGATCTCTACGGTACTTGCTTGGCTTTGGCGTCTATCTTATCATGGAGTCATATTGACACCTACGATAATTGGTTTCCTCCGTCTTATACTGTTCTTCTAATTATAGGCCTCGTCACTGAAGCGCGATCATTAATTAACCCCACTACTTTACGCGAAGAGACACGTCGCGACCTGGGACATACAGGGAAGCTACGCCACTTAACGCCCTTGGGCCCTTGTAGCTCCACTCCATCATCGACATTACATCGAAGTTGCCTGAATATATCGTGTTCATTTACTCCACGAACAATATGTCGACTTTCATATGCTTCTTTACTTGAACTGAAGCCTTGAAAATATTGTATAACGTTGGCGAGCGACTTCAACACCGCAATCATGACGCCCAAAACCCGCTCGGGCGGTAAACCCGCACCAAGTCGTGTCTATCATTCAACGCCCGCGCAACAGCAAGCACAGTTCCCGGCGCGTAGAAAGGTTGTTCGGACATATGGGAAGCAGAATCGGAAGAAGCAGGCGGAAACACCCTCGAGACTTTTGCGACAACAAACCTTGACTCAAATCGACTTTGTATCAAGCTTGGAAGGGAACGAGGACCCGATCGTCCTAAGTGATAGTGAACAGGATGAAATGCAGTCAGACAAGGACCAAGGAGACCAAGATGACCAAGAAGAGGCCGAGGAACCTGTTTCGAGCGGGCGGAAACGACGAGCGAAAGCCAAAGTCACCTCTACCAAGAATGAGCGAGCCAAGCGAAGACGGACATTAGGCGATGATACAGAGGAACAACCAAAACCGAAAAAGGAAAAGAAATCGAGCCGACGTAAGACGATGGGAGATGCACCTAGTTCAGCCTACCATACTCAGACTTTGACTCAATTCCTCGGTCGCGATCCATCCCACGCTGAGTTTATCAAGGATTCTGAAGATGAGGATAGTGATGACGACTTCCAGCAATGGCTGGGCAGTGCGGCTAGTCCAAGTCCACGGAAGACCCGAAAACATAAGAACGCTTCGCCTATCCAGAATCAGAAAACCCCAAAATCGATATTGAAGCGCAGGCCAGAAGAATCAACTCCTCAGCGGGAAGAGTCTATTGTGCCTCAGACACCTCATAAGCAGACACCGCACAAGAATGTTCAACTAACAGAAATACCTTCCTCGAGCCAGTTGTCTGCGCCGCCCAGCATATCGTCGACGCCCGCTAGCATGATGCTGGAACGCTATGGTCCACCAGACCGTGCCAATCCGTCACCTGTCAAAGGAAAGACATCTTCACCAGCGAACCCATCTCCGCTCAAGGAGCTAAGAGGAAGGCCCAAGACAACATCATCGCCTCGAAAACATGAGCGCATCATCCAGGATTCTTACGCAACCGACAGTTGGGGGTCTATTAACCGTACACCTCTCAAGGAACTGCCCGTGGATTCGCCAAACAAGACACCAAGAACTCCAAAAGGTGTCCTTGAACCGCTTGAAACATCGTCTTCTGTGATGGATGAGCTGGAGACACCTACCAAGTCCAGAAGGAGGAGGAGGAGTAGTGAACTCGGTGGAAGTCAAAGGAGTGGTAGCCCCACGCCAAGGATGAAGCGAGTATCACCTGGCAGTGGAAAGAAGAAGGTCATGCTCGAGATACCTGATTCTGAAGATGAGGAGGATGAAGACTTTGGCGACGAGAACGACGAGAACGCATTCGTTGTCGGTGCTGAAACGCAACTCGTTATGAGCGAAATTGCTTCATCCGAGGAAGAGGTTATGAGAGCATCCTCCGCTTCTGTGCAAACAATGACCGTTAAAACTAAACGACGAGCCGTTGCGACCATTTCCTCCGAGGAATCTTCTGGCTCAAATGGTCAAGCATCAACATCAACCTCTTCACTTCCACCTCTGAGTTCTCGACCTACCACACTGCCTCCTACACTCCCTCCCCTTTCAGCAACTCCCCAGGCCAAGAGCCGTCCCCGACCAGCAAAGCGTGTTCGCAAGCCCATCCACAGTCCTCTTCCACCAACTCAAACTCAGCCACTAGAATCTCAGCGTGTACCTCTGGCAAACCTTCAAGCACTACCTCCAGCATCTGCTCGTACAGATGTGCTGCTGTCGCTGCCCCAAGACATTATTGATGACGTGATAGAAGGTTACCAGGCTGATCTCATACTCAACTTCAAAATACCCGCACAAGTGGTTCGATTCTGGCTCTACGATGGGGAGCTATTGCGATTTATGGCTTGCGCTGACCCTGGTCGTGTTACTGAAGGTCCAGCCTGGCGTTATCACCTGACTCAAGTCCACGAGTTGAACAACCCTGTTGAGGGAGACGATATGCGGGAAGAGGGATGGATCGACGGTGATGTTGCTCGCTATGTCTATTTCCCACCTGCCGTCGTAGGTCAGTTGCTCTGGAACTTGCGACATGCTCTATTCAAAGAGAATGCATCTGGAGATGAACCAACACAAACTCAAGCTCCTGTAGGCGAAGATGACAGTGGACGAGTTGATCTCTTTGCCAACTCTTCACAACCTCTACCAGCGGACAAGACGCCCGCTCCCTCATCAAGTATGAGCGTGTCACAGCAAGTTGAAGCTCAACTCAAAAGTGATTTCGCTCAATCAACCCAATTCCCAACTTCGGATGACATTCTCGTTCCCTCAACACCCGAGGAGGAAAACAACAGCAACAACAATGAAAATACAACTCCCCCAACCACCCACATCGCTTCCTCTCCCACAACTATCAAACCCCCTCCCCGTCGTACCCCTTTTGCAGCATCTTCCTACCGCGCTACCCGCCCTCCCTTAAACAGCGCTTCAAAACCACCTACCGTCCGTCCATCTCAAGCAACTACCGTTTCTCAGTCTTCTACCCCTGAGCAGCACTCATCATCTATCCGCCGCCCACCGCTACACTCTTCCAGCAGTATAGGCCTTCCCGAGGGCCTCTTAGACGAGGATGATGACGATGACGCCCTGCGTCTGGCGTCGGGGTACAATCCAGGCTCGTCGCAACTGCTGACGAAGAGCCAGATGCTGCCGGACAGCTTGATACGTGACGACACAAGGGTTCCGCCTGAAATCTGGGACTCGGATGACGATGACGATGAACGATTGTAGAATTTTGGCATGACCCTTTGATTTATTTCTGTGTTTTTGGTATCTTTTGCCCCAAGACAAGTGTAGGATGCGTGTAAGGGAAGAACGTAGGATAGCCTCGTTTTTCACTTATTGGACATGTATGTATGGATGACTGAGCCGTAAGCTTTGGAGTTAGGGGCATCGACTTAACTATATTCTGTTGTCAATAATCAGCGCAAGTAATAACGCGAAACACGAATAGTATTTACGCAGCCACTGCGGAGTGAGATAGGAATAGACAAACACACAATTTCATCTCTATAACTACTTTGCCTAAAGGCGGTATCTTCATCATTGCCCTGCCTCTCCTTCGTTGATCCTTGGGAAGAGGCTTCAAAAATATGCCATGCCGTTCCTGTGATTCTCATAAAAACAAGTCCTGCGCCGTCCCCCAAGCCATGCAATATTGTGTTACTGTGGGCGCCACGTCAGATGCCCTGTCTATTTCCATCATTTCGGTCCATCGTGGGGGCATATTGTGTCATCAGGGGCATCAAGCTAATATAAAAACTTTTCCTGCCAAGTCGTCCAAGAAAAGAACATCGTTGTCATTGTTCTGTTGCTCAGGTGCCATGAGAGGCCCCAGGCATTGTGTCGTGCAGTGATTCGGAAAATAAACCAATCTACGACAGATGGAACGCTCCCTGGCCTTCCTTGACTGCTGTAAAAAGCTGCTTCCTCATGATCTCAATGGTAGAGTAGTCTGGAAGCTTCAAGTAGTTGACACACGTCATGACACTAGGAAGGTAGTCGTCGGACGTATAAGGGTGCTCACTGGGTTTGCAGACCACAGTAAACATAGGTGTCAGAGACTTGAATCCTAGGGAAAGTTAGAACTGACCATCAACAGCCAGGAGGCGACGCATACCTCCAATGGGGAGCTTTGGACTTCCAGTGGTGAACTGTAAGAAGTCACGGCGTTGTGACGCATCGAATTCGCTCATTGTGTGGAGCAGATTCTTGACCGTCTTGCTATCCATGTTGTAACCATGATCGGCCTTGATCGAGTCAAGGAGAGCTGATGGAATGTTAGCAAACATCAAAGGTAAAACTTTAGGGTTATACATACTTTCAAGTGACCAGTCCTCGTCTACACGGCCAAACAAGGTGACCAACTCATCTGGCGTGAAAGCACTAAGTGCAGAGTAGGGGAATACCTGTGAGAACCCAGCACGGAAGGCATCGACTTGGCGACGCACACCTGACCCAAGAGTCATATCAATGACCTTCTCCAGATACGAGTCCACATTGTCAATAGTGACTCGTTTCTGAGAGCCATTATCCTCCAGCTGAATATTGGGATAACCTGGCAAAGTGAAGTCGAGGCAAAGGTCATCAAGCTTGACGCCATCGATAGTAATGCTTTCTGTGTCGGCAACCTTTTCTGCTGGTGTACGATTGGGGTCCTCATCTATTTCCTTCTTGGCCAAGGCAAATTGCTTGATAGCCTTCAATGAACGGGCAAGCACAGGATCGACAATTTTCACAGCCCCCAAGGATGGCTTGACTCCAGTCGAAGCCGCATCCCCGATGCGGAAGAAGATGGGGTTGAAGTGAAGGTCGATGATTCGGGAGTCGATCATGGACCGCGCAACAAACTTTCCAAGCATCTTGAAAAGATGCAGAATTCGCTCTCCGTTTGGTGTCCCAGCCTCTTCATCGCTCTGCGGCCGAGGGAAAAGCCCAGTGGCTCCAGACACAAACTCATCAGAGCCGTTCGAATCGACCTCGCGCCAGAGTTTGAGCTTCCTCTTTGAGAACTCTTTCGATACAGTTGAGTAGAACTCGAGGGTGGGGCCAAGACCAGTGCCCACCTCCTCAAAATACTCTACTTCTAGGATACTCTGTGAAGCACCATATAGCTCCATAACTTTCAAGGCCGATTCAAGGATCTTCTGACGTGAGATCCTAACCTTTTGTCGTTGAAGGCGACCGAGGAATGGCCGTTCGTTATTTCGATCTCTTCGGTTGTCCTCCGCAGACTGGGTATTCTGCCATCTCGCCATTGATCGGGCATATCCGAAAGATGTAGATTGGAGGAATAGATGCCGAGTCTCGAATGGGAAGAGGAAGGGATAAAGGCGAGCTAAATCCTCCGCCCAACTAGGCAGACAGTTGCTGGCAACAATCAAGGGCTCTTCCAACTGACGATTCAACTTCGCTGTGAGTTTCGTGTTGACGAACTGTGACAACGGCTCAACATTCAGGCCAATAACGCTGTTCTTTTTCTCGATCAAAACATCCTCAATATTCGAGTTGAGGTCGTGAAGAATGTTCAAAAGACGTAGAATTGATGACGTTGTTGGGTTCTTGGCAAGGGAAGCGGGGATTCCATGCTCATCCTCACCATCAACTTCCGTGTTAGAAGAAAATGAAAGGGATTCCGCGGGAGGTGGCCCAGGTACACGCTTGAACTTGATTGGATGCACAGTTGACCAGATGCTTCTGCTTAGATGCTCATCTGAGTTAGAAGCTGAAGTATGGACAGCACGGTAGATAGTAGTCTCATTGGGGATCAGCTTGTTATCAAGGCTGAACTCGATGTGCCAATCTTGGGGCACTGCCTGGAGAGCGGACGCATAAGACATCGGTCTCGCCGATGACGACGCTGGAGTAGGTGTGCCTTGGGTGCCAACCGAGGGTCCACCCGCACGGCTAGGTACACCAGATCCAGTCGGTGTCGCGATTCGAGTGCCATCCTCCTTGCGTGCTGTGACATGGCCGCCGGTAGCGACCTCCATGTTGACGGCAGAAGTATCCTCAGGTGTCGATTCCTCTTGCATGTCTTCTTCAAGCTCGCCAACAATGGCATCCAATGCACTGCTTTCTCCGACGTCATCGTCATCAGTCAGCTGCTTCTCGTCAGCGCATTCTAGTGTATCTTGCATTTCCTCGTCATCGACAGGTGGAGGTCGAGGAGCCGGGGGTGTGTTAGTGGCGCCATGCCGTCTTGCAGAGCGTCTAAGCGCCCCTTTATCGCGAGATGGCCCAGCAGATTGATCTGGTGTGACAGGAGCAGCCTGTGACTTTGATTTGCGAAGTGCTCGGGAGCCAGATGGTGTTGTAGCAACAGCAGGCGGCGGCGGTATCGGAGGTCCGCTCGAGAACGGGCCTGATCGTTCTGCTGCTGCTAGGCGGGCTGCTGCTGCGCTACTCAGAGGAAGACCCGCGCTGTTTGCCATAGCGGCAAGTGCTCGAGCAACTCCATCCCTGCGGGCGGAGCCACGAGATCGCTCATTGATACTGATCCTAGGTCGTAAATAGTCATCAAGGGATTTGAAAGTCGCGATGGCATGAATTGACACCATTATATTACGATAAGGTCGAGGTATTTCGGAATCATCATCGGCAACAAGACGAAGTCGAATTTGCTTCCCAAGCATGGAGGCAGGACTACTGTGGTTGCCGTCAAATGTGTTATGATGCACCGTGATAACCTCAAAATGCTCTGACCTACTGAGCAAGTCCTGAAGCTTGTGAATCATGACGCTGAAAGGCGTAGCCGGAGATTCTGCAGTTGCAGTTTTTGGCTTCGACTTGACAGTGTATGCCATGAAGACTTCCAGGAACGTTGACTGGGCGGCACGGGCCAGTTCCTCGTCAGGGTTGCTGAAAACCTCTAGAAGCACACGAACAAGACCTGATGCCAGAAGTTCCGCGCTCGTAACACTTTCCAAGACGTCGGTATCGAAATATGATGCAAGCTTGGTGAACAGTTCCTTTCCTTTATCGGCCGTAACGTTGCTGGGCATGGGTTTGAGGTAGAAGGCCTCAAGCTCACCAGCCAAGTCTGAAAGAGCATCAAGGATTGCTGTTGCCTTGAGCTTCATAACCTGGCCATGGCCTTCAGTCTCATGGGTCTCCAAGAACTTTTTGGCGACGTCTCGAGTTCGAGATTTCATGGATCGCACGTCGGAGACAAGACGATGGAGAGGGACCTCGAGGGACATGGTGGATCCCCGGGAGCTAACAGGGGACATGTCCTCATTCTGCACCTCGCCATTCTCGTTATCATGTTCTTCGTCTTCGTCCTCTTCATCAGAAGACTCGCGCTCCTCATCTTCTTCGTCTTCCTCATGCTCAGATTCCTGATCCGAGGACTGTTCGTTGTCTTGTTCTGTTGCTTGTTCGCCCTGAGACTCCTGTGTTTCGCCCTTACCTGACTTCTCTTCAATTGCCTCTTCCTCCTCAGCAATCTTGGTGATCTCAAGGAAGACTCCTTCGCGATAGAATTGATACCGGTAGATTTTGTCGAGTCGGCTTAGTAACAGCTCGGCTGCTTGCAGGCCAAGCATAACCAGAGATGCGTGGTCTTGTTGCGAAAGAATAGAAGCGAGGAAAGAGGCATAAGGTACCGGAGTAAGTGCCTCAATCAAGATGTCCTCATCAAGATTCGACAGCATCTTCAATTGTGCTGTGAGGACCTTTTGGCGGACGCTCAAGTTGACTGTACTTGAGAACGCGTCCGTCAAAGTAGGGAAGATGATGAGCGCAAAACGGCGGACTTCGTCTTTGCACTCTTCAAGAAGCTCAATGCGCTTTTCATTCGTAGACCTGCGGTTCCTTCCCCCACTGGCTGCCGAGTTTGTAGGATCTGTCAAGGCTTGAAGTTCAACAAAATCACCATACGAGGGATCTGCGTTTCGTGGTAGGTTGGGTAGTAATTCGCAAATAACATTGAGCGTCTCGATGATCTGATCTCGGGGTCGATGGATGAGAGCCTGCATGATTATAACACTGTCCAGTTTGGAGGCAACATCTTCGGTACCGCTGGGTGGTGAAACACCAGTCAGGATTTGATACAATGTCTCTACCACATTAAGCTTGAAGAGCTCCGCGGAAAGACGAGGGCTAGCTCGCGCGGTGAATGCCAAAACTCGGAGAAATTGTGTATGAATACTGGAGCCAATCATGTTGGTCGTACCGGGAACAAGAAGTCGTAGCACACCTCGAAGAAGGTCGACGCTAACAAGTTCTTCAAGTTTGGAGGGATGGTACTTGAAACTCTCAACGATGCCGGAAACGCAAAGCGAGGCCTGCTCCACGACCCGCTGATCACTGCTATTGAGGACGTTGAGAAGTGTAGGCATAACATCTCGCACTACTGGGAAAGAGTCTTCGGGGATGTTGCGGCAACAGTTTGCTGCGGTAGTGACGGCAGTTCTTTGCGTGCCGGTAGCAAAGAAGTCGAGATAAGACAAACAAGCAGTGAGGCCACCCTCACGAACAATGCTGGTAGGATATTCGACTGATATCTTCTCCAATGTGCTCAAGGCCTGCTCTGCCAAATCGATAAAAGAAATTTCGAGGAGTTTTTGGCACAGGACAGGGACGGCGCTTCCATAGACGACGTTCGCAACACTGGCAGGCAACGCCTCCATCAAATTTGCCAAGCAACGACACGCGAGTAACATGATTTCGGGGCTTTCTTCCTTGTTCATGAGGGAAACCAGCTCCTTAACATATGCATCGGGCGAGAAGTGGCCAGAGAGGTTGTCTTCGTTGGAAACAAGAAGTATTTCTGATAGCTCTTGCAGAGCTATTAGCTGCACTGAGAGATCATCAACTCGCAGATTGTGCAGAATTTCCCGGAACCGAGATGTCAGGCCAGACATCATCCCCGTTAGTGCTCTAAGCGTGCTGGATAAACTGCCTGGAGGGCCGCCAAATCCGCCAAAAGGATCGTCGTCGTCGTCGTCTTCGTCTTCGTCGTACCTTCGCGACCCCTCCTCATCTTCGTCCTCGTCATTGTCTTCACTATCGTCATCGTCGTGGTGGTCGATGGGAGGGGGCGGGGGTGGCGGTGGTCCTGGGTCTTTGTTCTCATCGGTACCCGTCATCGGTGTATCTTGATCAACTGCGCTGTCAAGATTCCTTTTTGATCTTCGGGTGTTCAAACTTGTACCAGATGTGGGCTCTGCAGTCATCGTCAGTTCTGTGCTTCAACGGAGCCAACTTATCCGCGGGATATACAAACCTGATGGAGGTCCCGTGGTCTTCTTAGAACGGCTCGATTTCCTGCTGGAAGAACCTGAGGGGATAGAGGGCTCTGCAGGATGCGCAGATCCGGGGTGGTTGTTACTATGGTCGTTAATACATTGAATCTAAGCCATCAACTAGCACTCTGCGTCAAAGACTTACTCCAGGCTGTCCATATCAACAGCGGGCTTCCCCTTTCGCCGAGATCTGGATGTGGTGTGGTTGTTATTGTTGGTGTTCGGAGGTGGAACGGCTTCGGGGATCTTTTGTCTCTTGGACCGTCGACCTGAAGACCCAGAGGGAGGTAATGCGTCGTTGGGGCTCTTCTCGGCGGCGAGCCCTTTTCGCTTGCGTGAGGACGGAGTAGTGGAGGGAACGGCCGGGACGTCAGCAGCGGCAGGAGCAATATTGTTAGTTTGGGCTGCCTGACTCGCTGCTTGACGAGCCGAAGATCTGGTGATTCTAGAAGACATAATTGTCGTGAGCTTGACGATACATCTGTGTTAAGGCAAATAATGGGGAAGATGTGAGAGATGATGTTGACGGATGTTGCACGGAAGATGGAGGGAGAAGAAGAAAGAGGAAGCACGAGCACGAGCCGTGGCTGAAAAAGTCAAATGCTTCAAAGACAGTGTTTGCTCTACAACAGCCTGGATTGTGGCCAAGGATGACAGAGCTTTGTCAATGCAGGAGGCTATTAAACAGCTATAGCTAGCTGCAAGATAGTTTTCGGGCCAACGTCAAAAGGTCTCGGTGGACAAAAATAGCAGTTGACCAAAGACAGGCGTGCATGCGTGCAAGTTTCTTGGGAAGTGCGAAATCCGTTTTGTGGTTTCTTGTCTCGATGTGCGTGAATCAGCAACGTAGCAGAGCAGCCACGAGCCGAGCAGCGGCGGCGCTGGGATGACGAGGGTGTCTGTCCCGTTTGAGCGACGCAAAGAGCGGAACGACAGGGTGAGTAACAGACAAGACGAGGCGGAGACGCAGGCGCAGGCGCAGCAGGCAGATGATACGAGGTGAAGAAATGAGAAAGTGAAGTGCAGTGATATGATGTGTAGTGAAGTGAAGCAAGCGTAGGCCTGTGCAGTGCAGTCGAGTGACAGTGGAGGTCAAGGATGAGGATGGATGGACAACAGACGGGGGAAGGATAAAAGGGTTGACCCTACCTATGGGCTGAAGAAGCGGCGGAAGCGGGAGAGAGATTGGCAGTTGAGGTTGTCGAGGTAGAAGGAAGTCGCACTTCGTTATCACCTGCCGATGTTCGTTCTGCCATGCCCAGACGACCTACGCCATCAGGAAGGCAGCGGGCAGGCGCGGGCGCGGCGGGGTCGTTGTTTCTCTCCGAAAGTCGAGAAGGCGATGAACTGATGACGAGAGCGATAGCGGGTTATCGATTAAGGTAAGGTAGTTACGGTGTAGAGATGATGTGTTCTAAGGATATGTTTCTGTGCTGCAGATGAGGCCAGACTTGAAGTTACAGAATAAAGTCTTGGAGAGAAATGCCACTCTGGAGGTGAGAATATGATGGGAGGAGGAGAAAGGTGAGTGGTGTTTTTGGGTTTCGGGTTTACAGATACGAGTCTTGTCTGGGGGGGAGAAGAGGGAGGATGATGGCTCTTCAATTGGATGGATGTGGTGGTTGACGGACGGTCAGGTCGGGTTGACGTGTGTGAGCTGGTCGACTCCACTATCTGCGGCCCTGAGGACACTGGACACACGGCTCGAGGCGAAAAACACATGCAGCACTGATCAGTGTACGGAGTACGACGGACGTTTGCGATAAAGCTGGAGACTTGTCATGTAGTCCACGAACTCAAGGCACTGTGATTCTGTTGAGCCAGCCTTATCGACTGCAAACAAACATGCACTGTGCAGGCTCAGAGGGGGGGCTGAGGGGCCTCTGTTTCTAACATGGCAAGATGGTCTTGTGCCGTTTCTGTTTACATTACGTGATGTAGTTATCATCCCTTTCAGTCATAATTGCTGTGATACATTGAATAACCACACTCATGGGGTTCTCTTGGAAACGATTTAGTACTGGAATGATCTTCCGTGTATGAAAATACAGTCCAAAGTGATTCAACATCACAAAACAATATTATCAGGGTGCGACTTGAGATCCGTTCTCAGCATGTGGAGCGGCCCGCTTAGGTCCATAGTGGCGTTTATCATACCTTACCTTAGGCACTCAGTAAAACCCACCGAAGAGGTCACACTAATGAATGCGGCAACCATCTCTTGGTAGCCATCAACATCGGATATTGCACGGCTGAAGGGGCCAGGAGAGCCTCAAACTACTTTACTAAAATATGATGTCGTTTGATATAAATCATATCAGAGCACAAGGATGAGACGGCTATCTGAATCCAGCTCACTGAGGCTTATAGTCATTTTCGGATGATTCATCCTGTCGCTGTTTGAATAATTCTAAGCTGTCTATGTGACATCAAGGTACTTTGATCTTGAGATCTCGCTGTACTAGGTAGACGGGATGGAGGAACCGACTACCGTACCTTAGTTTTTGCATAAGATCTAAGCTTATTATAGTTTTCAGAAGAACACCTTTGGCCATAAATAAGCTCCTTGAGATATGCTCGAAACCAAGGTCATCTGGTAGGCACACAACATATTACTAAGAAGAACCACAAACTGATGTCACTTATTACTATACACAAACTGGTTGAAGTTTTCACTGAACGTGATTAGAATATCATTCGAGATTGTTTTTTTAATTTTGCATCGCTTGAGCTATTCATCGCCCCATTATAACTTCTATCTTATGGTTTCAAGCTATCCTTACCACCCTCGAACTCAGCAACATCATACTCTTCAGGATACTTATCCAGCATCTCCTTCAGCTCCTTCATCTGCGCCTTCAAATCATCTGTCAACTCTTCGTAGATATCCTCAAACATGCCCCGAATCGGGGGCTTCTTCTCCCGCTCTGCCTCACTGAACGCCTTCAATATCTCCTTGCGAAGATCACTGCGGGCCTCCTTCTCCTTGGCCTCGTCCCAGATACCCTTTGCTTCCATCCACTTTCGTAGTCGAGTGATAGGATTATCGCGACGCTTCCAGTCTTCGACTTCTACGCGCGCACGGTAGGCGAACGAGTCGTCAGATGTGCTGTGGTGAGAGACACGGTAGGTCATGGCTTCAATGAGAACTGGCTTGCCACCATCTTCAAGGGCCATCTCACGTGCCTTCTTTGTAGCTTCTCTGACAGCCCAGATATCGTTACCATCTATTCGGATTGTATCGATACCGTAGCCAATACCACGGCTGGCGATACCATCGCCACGGTATTGGTCTAGTGTAGGCGTTGAGATAGCATATCCGTTATTTCTGCAGATAAAGATAACAGGGCACGATCGTGTTGCGGCAATATTGAGGGCAGCGTGGAAGTCTCCTTCACTAGCTGCACCCTCACCAAAGTACGCTGCAACCACACGAGCTTTGGAGCTGGGATCTTGAAGCTTTTGCATCTTAAGAGCATAAGCGGCACCGGAAGCCTGGGGAAGTTGTGTCGCTAATGGAGATGAAATTGAATGCTATGTCACAGTGTTAGTTCTGAAGTACTGGTGTCAACTCGCATCATACTCACAATGTTCAGCTCTTTGCTTCCATAATGGACAGGCATGCTTCGTCCTCGACTTGGGTCGTTCTTGTTACCAAATAACTGGCTCATGAAATCCTTGGCTGTAAACCCTCTCTCCTTAAACACGCCTTGTTCTCTGTATTGACAGAACATGACATCGTCTTTGTCGAGCACGCTTGAACTTCCAATGCTGACGGCCTCCTCGCCAGCACTAACCATGTAGAAGCTCAATCGACCTTGTCTTTGCGCATCAAACATAATCAGATCCATGATTGAGATGAAGACCATGTCTTTGTATAGACGAATAACCTCCTCATCGGAGATATCAGGTTTGAACGATTCATCCACCACAACTCCATGCTGGTCTACAACGCGATACGTCGATAAGGCAGGATACGACTCGGGATCTTCGAATTTGAGAGAGCTTGTGAATGCGCTCTTCAAAGCACCAGGAAAGGACACAAAATTGGAATTGGGCCGTTGCGATACACTGCTGGCTGATCGGATCGCAAGGGGCGTTACATGTGGTCTAGAAAGGGTGGCCCGCCGCAGGGCGACTTGACGCAGAGCTCGAGACTTCATGATGTATGTGTATGTGGGTGCTTGGGGTTTCTGGGGGGGTCAGTTGAAATCTGGGCTATGTTTTCTTTTATTCAAATCGCTGGATGTCAATGATATACCAGGTAGATAGTAAACCGTATTACCGAGGGGTTGTTGTGTCTGAGACCGCGAGGAAGCGACGTCATCCTGAGCCGACTCCAACCCGTGAAAGCCGAGACGGCGAGATAGTAATAAGCCGTGGTTTGACGATGTTCGGCATCCTCAGCCAGCATTTGTTTCCAAGGGTGTCTTGCTTATTCGGCAATTGGCTGACTTCCTTGTCAGACCTTGCACCGTACCTCCTGACTTGGCCAACCATTAATCATGCCATGTTTGATGCCGACCATGAAGCCCAAGCCCATGATAGCCATGAGGACCCCGACTTATCCCCCACACAAAGTTCTTATCGCTCTACCCCACACTCGCGATAAACTCCAGATCTCCATGGATGGATGGGTCCAGTCCCAGCTCTAGCATCTGCCATTTTCAAATGCAGCTGTCACCAGCTGCCAGTGAATCTCAACCACAATCAACGTATAGTAATATGCACCACGGCAACCAGTACATAGAATCACTGTCAAGATTGGCCGAGCATGCAGTTGAATTAATAGACAAAGTCTTCAACCTCAAACTTTCTAATCTCTGCACAACAACACCGTGAAAGACATCCTTAACAGGAACATCTAGCCTAACATTTTGAAACGACTCTCGATATGTCCGCCACTCCAGCAGTAGCTATCGCAATTGTATTCCTTACCCTCTTCGCAATTTTTTCACTCCTTGCCTGGTGGTTGAAAACCCGCGTGCGCACCTTCATTCAAGCCATCTTTAAGCACCGCCAGGAAAAGAACAAGGGTAATGCTTCAACCGTTGCCGACTCTGGGGAAAGCGTTTAACAAAGGTGAGATGAGATAATATCTCCATTGCCCTTCTTGATTGCCAGTCTCTCAAGTCGATATTGAGATCAATGTCAGCCACTGTGGCTACAAGGCTGGCGCGCCACGATTTCTGACCCACTGCAAAACTCCAACTCTCAGCCTCGTATGATTTTCGAACTGACCTCAACCAGAGCTTCCCATAACCTCCGAGGCCCAACTACATTCACAATGGCCTCGCGCACAGCCCTCCGGGGCTTCTCCCGCACACTGAAACCCTCTAGATGCTCTCCTACTTTCGTCCGGCCGTTTTGCTCTACCAATGCCGTCCGTGGCGATAAATCAACCCCTACATCTGATCGACCTACCCACTTCGGATATGAGACTGTCACTGAAGCAGAAAAGCAGCAGCGTGTTGCTGGTGTATTTACAAGTGTCGCCGAATCCTACGATAAGATGAATGATTTCATGTCCCTGGGTATTCATCGTCTATGGAAGTGCGTTCAGTCTCTTTCAGTTATACTGCACGGTGTAACAAACTAACATCGAAACGTAGGGACTACTTTATCTCTTCCCTCAACCCTGGTGCTACGAATCCCCCCGGTCAACCTCAGCGCATTCTCGACGTTGCTGGCGGAACTGGGGATATCGCTTTCCGACACCTTCAGCACGCCCACGAGTTCAACTGCAACCCCAATGTCTCCGTTATTATCTCCGACATCAACCCCGATATGCTGGCAGTTGGTCGCCAACGTTCTCTTGCACTCCCCACGTCCCACCAATCAGCCCTCTCTTTTCTCGAGGCAAACGCCGAAGTCCTCCCCTCTCAGATTGAGGATAACTCGCTCGATCTTTACACAGTTGCCTTCGGTATTCGCAACTTCTCCAACATCCCTGCTGCTTTGAAGGAAGCCCATCGCGTTTTGAAGCCTGGCGGTGTGTTTGCCTGCCTTGAGTTCTCAAAGGTTGACAAGCACCCCATTTTCAACACTATCTATAAGCAGTGGTCCTTTAAGGGCATTCCTCTAATCGGTCAACTAGTGGCAGGGGACCGCGACAGCTACCAGTATTTGGTCGAGAGTATTGAGAGATTTCCGAGCCAGACCGCGTTCAGAAACATGATCAAGGATGCAGGCTTCGTAGTTGCTGGAGAAGGCTACGAAGACCTGACTGGCGGCATTGCCGCTATTCATAAGGGCATGAAGCCTGTATGAAGTGACTAAAGGATACACATGTAATTTAGTCTGTAGAATAGTCCATCAATCACGATCAGCATCACGAATAGTCAACCAGAGTCTAGCATTGTACAATAGGAAGTTCATTCATTCCAAATCATCAACCTACTCCCCTAATCCAGCTTCCGTGAACGTCATCATCACATCCACGTCTCCGAAATGCTTTCCAGGGCCCAGAACGATGTTTTTTTAATTCTCTTCACAACTGAACTCCATACAGGTCAAAACTAAAGAAGCCGTACCCTCGATGTCAAGGATTTTCGACTCCGAAATCTCATTAGGTACACGATACATGAAAACGAGGCCAGTGAGATATCCTCGCTTTTCCTGTTGCTTAAGCCCCTATCAGATCAGATCAAGGCGTAACAAGCAGGTGATGCCCAAAAAAAGCAGGCAAAGATAATAAGAGGCGCATGGAAAGGACCAAGGCCTCAGAACGGTTGTGTAGTGACACTCAAATTTTGAGTATGATATTAATCGGCGGCGGGTGTGGCGGGAGCGGCGGCAGGTGAAGAGGTGCCTGTCTCGCCCTTGAGGCCTCCTCGACCACGTCCACCCCGTCCACGATCTCCACCACGACCGCGACCACCTCGTCCACCGCGTCGATTAGATTCGGAATCACTGGCTCCTCCAGCGCTGCGATATCCACTGGTGTTAGTGGCACCGCCGCGTCCGCTGGCACCCCAGTTACCAGCACCACCTCGGTTGGCATATGTCTTGCCCTCACGATGTTGGAAGATCTTGACCAGAGGCTTGGATCGATCCTCCTGGGTTCTAGTCTTGACATCCTCAGGAAGTCTGGCCAAAGCAGCATCACGGTCCTCTGTTGTCTTAAACTGAACAACCTTGTTTGAATTACCCCACTTGTCAACCTTGAGAATCTTGTTCTTGTCCTCCTCGCTGAACAGATCTCGGCACTGATCCTCGGTGTTGACATTCATAATGAAAAGACCGATGATGTCCGAGGCAGGTGTCTTGGGAGCGGGAGAAGAAACACGCTCAGGGTGCGCTGAACCGTTGGCTGGAGCGGAAGCCGGAGCTGTGGCCTTCTCGGTGTCTTTGCTGGGCGGGGCGGGAGCAGGACTGTTCGAGCTTGGGGCAGGTTGGGGAGTCGCTGGCTTGGGTGGGCCGGGCAGAGGAGTTGCGACAGCAGGCTTAGCAGCCTGGACTGTTGAGGGCTGTCGGCTGGTAGGAGGGGGCACACTGGACTGGGTCGAGGGAGGGGCAGGTGAAGGAATACCAGCTGGGCCAGCTGTGGTGGGAGGAAGTCCGGGTTGCTGCTTGGCGCCACGGTGAGAGAAGTTGAAGCCTTGAGCACGCATCTCAGTACCAATACGGCCATCCTGAATCTCGAGAACCAGGTAGCCAAAGGCCGCATCAGCAAGGTTAAAGTTCCACATATTCTTGAAGGCACTCTCGTCGACTTGTCCGAGGGAAGCCTGGCCAGCAGCCGGGCCGCCGAAGGGGTTGCCACCAGCAGCAGTGGTTGGCATCTTCTCGACGATTTGCAGAGCATTCTTCAGAAGGTTCTGTTGGGCCTCATTCTGTTGGATAGCAGGCTCCACTTCACTCTTGACAGTCTCCCAGACGTCGTTGAAAGAAGCCTTGGAGGCAGCAAGCTTGCCACGGTAATGGTCGAGAGTAGGGTTGACGCTGAACTCATTGTAAGAGCTACCATATCGGAAGTGGAGTCCGGCAGAGATAGAGAAGTCGGCCTTGAGAGTTACTGAGAGCTGGTTCAAGATACCCTCACGAGCAGGAGACGCATGTGTGATGAAGATGCGGGTTTCGGTAGGATCGTAAACTCGGTGCGCAGTGTCGACAAGCTCACCCATTTGCAGGAGAGTTGTCCACATAGTGCCCTGACCACCAGCAATGGTGGTACGGCCTTCGCCATTATCAAAAAGCTTATGCATGACAACAGCACCACCAAGACCAAGTAGCCGCAACTTGACACCGCCAACCTCCAGTAGCATTGATCGAGCCTCGTCGATGATGTGCAGGTTTGGGACCTTGTACTCGCCGGTTCGGAACTTCTCTAGTACTCGGACATCTTCGCAAGCACCCCAGACGGTATAGACGGGAACATCAAGCTTAACCTCACCGCTGATAAGGAGAGGCAGCTCCGAGAGAGGAAGCTCATTTGGCGGAAATCGGGACTTTACGGGGCCTGGTCCTCCTTGCTGAATAGCCTTCTTTACAGGCTCGGAAATCAAGGGCGAATACTGCGCAACATGCTTAAGCGTCTTCTCGGCGATTCGTTCCAGGGAAGTGTCGTCGTAGAAACCAAAATCACCAGTGTGGATGATATGGTCGGCTCGAGCTTGTTTCGCAAGATCATTGAGTGATCTCAGGTTTCCTATATGGTATTCAGCGTTCGTCCGACTACATCGCCCATAATTACCAACCTCGAACATCGGCAATACACAGAACTCTTAGGGGACCGGTTTGAAGGACACGGCCCTGGTTGGGCAAAAGTGGTGCAGCACCAGTGGGAGGAAGACCACCAGCACCGTTCTGAAGGTAGCCTGGACCCGGGTTATTGTATGCTCGCGGCTGTTGGGGACGTGTTAGCTAATGTCTTCTTCAAAGTGGCCGACTGCGCAGTCGGGGTAACCGCATTTTTGTGGAAGTGCATATGAACGTGGAGTTGCGGATCTCGAAGTTGAGGCCATCTAACGGGGCGCAACGGCGGGACAACACGCGAGCGGGGAGAAGGCGGGCGTGGGATTAAGGCAACACGGAGAATGCGAGAGAGGCAGAAATGGCCATGGGCTATCTTGCAAGGTGTTGCAATAATGCGAACTTATGCTCGCATGTGGAAAGCCGTGAACAGTGCGAGGGAGATGGGCAAATAGCGGATAATAGAAGGGGCCATGTCATGGGGAGAGCACTCACAGCAGCCATTCTATCAATCAACTGATTCTATGCGCTCGAAGTCGGTCGGAGATTCGCGTGTTCGGATAATCGCGTGGGCGGTGAGAAAGGATGCTCTGATAATGAGATAGAGCTCCCGGAAGAGGATGAATGGGTATCAAAAGAGGTGACGATGTGGAATGGAAGACAGGGAGGCAATCACGGGGAGGTGGATTTTCGTAGCTGTAGCAAGGCTACCTCAGAGGTAGAGATAATTTCTAGGTGGCCCCAAGAATCGGGAGTCAAAGGCTTTACCTCTTTCGGACTAGCCGCATCAGCTTCACCTCTGACGAGGTGCCTGTCCGCCTCGAAGAGTTATTTGGGCCTAGACCAGGGGAAGCTCATTCAGTGATGCTCTCTAAACGGTTAATGGTCGGCAATCGTAGAGACGACCGTTTGAGATCGTGTTCTTGTCACCGTTTTGCTTTGAAAGCTCCTTACCCTGCACAAACAATACAACCTGAAGTCTAGGAAAACAGAAATCCACGGCAACGAGAAGGACGTCATAGTTTCTCTTATCATTGCCTGTAGATGGATTTCTAACTCTCAATATTGATTTCTCCAAAGTATCTCACTTCATTTACCTGTTCCGGGATCATAGCTCTCTATTCAATTCACTGATTGTTTAAACCAAGGCTTTATAAAGACCAAGCATTCCTTCTCCTATGTACTAACCTTGGATATCTGATATAGAGAGCCACTCAACCAAGCCGATTCCTAACATTTACTCTTTATGTTATAAAGCTATGGACTCCGTCCTAATTTGTCGAGTTCAATAGACAGTCCCGCCTGACAATCAGATTCAGTCACACAATCATCCACACCTAGGTTCATGCAGAATAACAATACTAGCTTATGTTTCAATTTTCTTTACCTGAAGCTTGAAGTAGCAAGTGAGAGAAAACATAATATTCCTTGCTTATCGCCAGAGAAATAGGTGAAGTGACAATGCGAGTTTACCATTAGCGGTTGAGTAGCCTCAGGGACCGAGAGAACTTCAGTCGTTAAACCAAGGAGCCATAACCACTGGTCTAAAGGCTTGTCAATATATACTAAGCTTAACCTTTAGTCCATTAGTATAGAGATTCTAAGTTTTGTTGCCTCCCATAGAATCGGCATCTCGCAGTACCTACCAATTAAGGGCGTCAGTTATATGAAATCACATTCTTCTACCTATGTGTGGGTTTAAGATATTATCAAGCAGCTCTGTAGACAATCATAAAAAGATCATTAAGTAGGCGAGCTTAAGCAATGGAAACTGTAAGTCAAAAAAGTTTGGCAACGAATGCTTCAGTGCTTGATGTCCCTTTGATGCTCCCTTCAGATGAAGGAGATCTGTGACGGTGCGGAGTGATGCCTTCCGAGTCGTCACAACCCTCCCCGCATGATTTGAGTAGGTACTCCGTATATCTATCTCCCTTCTTGTTTGATACGTAATAACTTCAGCGGGGTAGACTTGCCCTTGGGGTAATGGTGTTTGGAGTTCCGATGCAACTCTGTCTACCTTGAATTTGATACGAATTACAAATGGACGAATTCCCTACCGATGCTGTAAAATTCTACAACAGAAACCCAGGAACTACTACCAAGCAGGAATAAACCATATGGTAGACCACATCTTCATACGAAGATACAGAAAGAAGCATGGGTCTGGCCTTGGCTCTTGGGATCATAGCTTTGTGCTGATCTGAGACAAGGATAACACCCACATGCGACCGATCATGCGGTCATCAAGCACTCTATCTATTACAGGAAACAAACAACAAATGGACGATGGATTGCTCTAGAGAAACGAAACAAGCTTCGAGAAGAGTATGCTCAAGTTACACAGCCATCAGATTATAAACTAGGGAAAAATTGTTAGTCTTCAACGAAGCAGAAAACTGAAGTAACGCACTTCTGTCTATGAGTATAAATGCTGATGAAGTACAGGCACTTTGGACTTATGTACTAATTTGGCATTCTTAAGCAACCCACCTGTTTTCCTGTTGTTATAAGTCCAAATTCATATTGGCTGAGGTTGGTATACATTTCTTGCGAGGTTGGTCTTCAGTGATTGTTACTATACAGTTGACTAATCGGCGTTTCCCTGCCTCGATACCCTTCCTACTAGGTATCAAGTAGCCGATTTACGTAGACTTTACATTTAATACGTTACTGACGAGAACCTTTCATTCAGGTTATTGGGATGTCGTTCCTGTGCTATATGATCTGTTTCACCTAATGGTAATACGAACATTGGCATGTCCAGACAATACACAAGACATGAAGCCCAATGTGCATGTGCAGTCTGTTTCACTGATGGATAATTATAGCTCACGCTAAAAGCTCATTACGCGAAGAATGATCTAAACCAGGACTCAACTGTGTCATTTGGTATGTGTTGAATGAAGTGTTGTTCGTGTTGTCTGGAGCATACAGCCATGCCACAAAAGACATTCCTCACGGGTCAAAACGACCGCGATTATTCGGTCCTGTTACCATGGCACCCCCTCAATGATATTAGCCGCTACGTTATGTGATATTCACCATCCATCACAGCAAGTAGGTTGCCATGCGCACCGCAGACGTGACAAGACCGTCCTTTCGGACATGAGAAACCCTTTATTAACCTGGCCAAGAAGATAATGAGCTTGTCTGTCGGTTTCATTCTGGGCAAGCAAGGATGGACCCTTTTTCAGGGCTCTTTACTCCTGGTTTTGATTCGAGGGATTGAAGGGGACATTGGACCAGCCCAGCACAGACGTTCAGCGAGTTAGAAACTCAAAGCAAGGCTTGATGGACGCATCCATAATGACTAGGCAACTTGGGTACCTGACACATGATTTATCAATCATGTACAGCTGTCTGGTTAGCATAGATTTCTGACAGGAAGCCGTGTTGTATGTTTATTCTTAGAATACCTACCTATCTTCGAGATACTTTCCGCCGAGAGTTATAGTGTCCATGAATAGATGGCCAACTCTGTTCCAGCAACTCACAGGGGCCAACGGCACTGAACCACCCCGACGGGCGCCAACTTTAGTGTGAGATAGCGCTGTGATACAGTGGAACAGCGCCTGATGACCCGCTGTAAGCGCCTCCACCACGTGACCTACCTTGACACGTCTCATGCCCCGGTCTAAGTACCGTCACCCTTTGATTGCATGTACCTACCCTTACCAGGGCTACCCAACTTGTATCTCGCCTTGGGCCTTGGACGAACCTCTTCTTTCTGTCTCCCTTGATTTGAGTCTTTGTCTATTTCAAAGAAACAGCCACAACCTCCTACCAGTTCCTCCACGATCATATCACCCGAAACGATTCAAATAGACGATATCACCCCCATCAAGATACGATACTGGACACTAGGAACCCTTGACGGACGACATACAGATCAGCGGCTCGTCCTCACATCCTCCCCATGCGACAACAGACTTGACGAGAACGCCGTCGCAGGAGGTGACCAAACCTCTCACCCCTTCTAGCCACAGACGTTCCATTCCTTTGCGCCGCTAGTACCGTGGTGCACTAAGGCCCATGATAACGTAGATTCGACATTCAACATCGTTTCAATAGACAAGCCGGGATACCGCACACAGGCAATCGTGGGCGTGCAAGCCTCTGTTGAGGCCCACCCAGCCGTCGATGATGGTACGTCAATATTCACATTCACCGAATGTTTGTTTCTCTATATGGAACACGCAATTATGCGCAGTTTGTATAATTGCGCTCTTTTGATCATATCGTCACGGCTTTCTCTAGTTGTCGCCACCCATGCTGATCCTAGGTTGTTGTATGTATAGACATCATCTCGACCCCGCGGCGATGTTGGCGGCAGTTTTGCCAGCAGACGCGGCCATTCCAGTCAACTTTCGATTTCTGATCCAAGCCATCATGTCACCGAGGCTATTGGTACTCTGTATGGCGATGAGGACGATTCAGGATCAGAAGGTGGCCGACCATTGAGTGTAAATCGCCCACTGAGCTTCATAGGCGGCCCGACACCTTACCAAGAATCGCTCCCTCGACCACCCCCAGATGACCGATTTCTGTCTGTAGACACACGAAGAGGACTTAAGCGAACCGATTCCGAATCGTCCGCCGGCGAGACATCACCTGTTAATGGCGACCCGACCAAACGCCCTCAACCGCCTTCACAAGGCCAGCGAAGTAACTCATTTGAACAAGGACCAAAATCACCGTTATCTCCCACGCTTTCACTTCGCGATGTTCAGGCCGACTCGCAATTTTCTCTCACGAACATTGATAATCCGAATGACATCGCTCAGGAGTTGAGTAATTTACAGGCCCTCAGGCGGCTGTCGATGGATGTTGGAAACAACAAGGATCCTGATATGCCACCCATGTCTTTAATGGCTATGCCGACTATAGCACCAAGTGGTGACGACGATGAGAACGACCCTTCAAGACTCCTTTGGGTGCCTGCTAGAGTGCATCCAGAGTTGGCTCCCGGCGAGTTCAAGTCGTTTCTTGAAAACAGGGTTCATTCGATAAGACGAAGATCTGGAGACTCTTTTCTATCTGCCGATATCGATACCAGTGAAGGCGACTCGGGAGCTGGGGGCCTAAGAAGAAAAAAGTCCATGCTGTCACGACAAATAGACAACACAGGAGAAGGCGGTGCTCTCGGTTACGTCGATGGTGCTGAGCGATTAGATCGAAGACGCTCCCGGGGCCACAGCCATGAACTCAGTCTGGAAGAACTCGTCAAAGATCCCACGAAAGCCGTGCAGAAATTCGCTCAAGAATCTCAAGTGGCACCCTCTGGACCTGAGAGCAATGCAGACGATATGCCAATTCTGCCTGCTGCCCCAGGTATGGGACTGCGGAGATCAACCCGAACAACATATCGCAAGGGCGGTAGTCTACGTACTGGACCACTGGCTCGACGGTCTGGACATAGACAACAACCTAGTGAGGATTCGAATTTTGCTCCTCTGGAAGCACCACCCGGTCACGGTCTTACGCGAGTCCATTCGGAGCCTGTGGCAGACAACTACTCCCAACAAAATCGCACGGTCAAGCGATCACACAAGTTCTCTCAGGAGTCAGTGGAAGATTTCGATTCATATGATGAAACAAGGCAAGGGGCCAACAACAGCGAGCTCAAACGTGCAGAGACATTTCAAGACCAGCTACCTATCCGACCTTCACCGAGTCTTCCAACGATTGAGACCTCAACTTACCAAGACGCTCGCGATCAGCATGAACAGAAGTTTCCAAAACGGTCATCATCCCAAAACGCAAAGACTCACCCTGTTTCTCAAAGAATGTCGGAACCCGAACCCGTGATAGAGGAAGAACCTAGCCGTCCAAGTCGACGAAGCATTGGCCGACAGCCTGCGTCTCAGTCCCCACAACAGCAACATACCTCTCGATCATCATATCCCCAAAGCCAATCCTTAAACGATAATCTTGCGGCAAACCCTTCACTACTTCCTGGAAGCGGCTCATCGCGAACTGATAGCCTCACTTTCATACCAACACTGAACCAGGATGAGCGAAAACCCGAAAAGAAATCGAAGAAGGACCGGGACGACGATTCAAGTTCGACCAAGTCTTCCGGAAGCGCCTGGAAATGGTTCAAGAGTACAAGTGATGATAAAGAAAAGAAGAAAGAAGAGAGTAAGAAGTCCAAGACCAAATCACTCGGCGAAAGAGTTCAAGACAACGTACGGTTAGATGTTATTCAAACATCGATTGATAAAAATGCACCCAAGGGCCGTGAGAGTCTGGTCCTTGACCGTGACAACGTGGAAAGCAAGTTGCAGGAAGAACGAAAGAAGGAGAGCCACCGCAAGAGTGATTCCAAGAGGGACAAGGATGGTAGTATCTTCTCTTCCATCTTCGGTGGAAGTAAGAAGAAGGAGGAGAAAGAGCGAAATGCGAAGAAGACACAACACCTCAAGGTTCCTGAGGAGCCAGTATATAAGCCCCTAGTCCCAGATGTGGATTACCATTGGACAAGATTTCCTCTTCTCGAGGAGAGAGCGATATATCGAATGGCTCATATTAAGTTGGCCAACCCCCGTCGGCCCTTGCTCAGCCAAGTTCTACTGAGCAACTTCATGTACAGTTACCTGGCTATAGTTCAGGCGATGCATCCTCAAATGAACGTGCCCATTTCGCCGCAACAGAAACGTTTGGAGGAAGAAGCTCGACGGAAGCAACAAGAGCAGGAATATCTGGCTCAACAGCAAATGCGCGAAGAGCAAGATGCCCAAGAAGCCATGGATCAATACGACTTCGATTATCATCGGGTAAGAGATGCTCAGACAATTACGTAAACAACCTTGCTAATTTCAACCACAGGCCGCGGTACAATACGGCGAGTCTGGTAACGGAGAGGTTGATTATGTTGACGATGCTCAGATTTATGAGGATGAGCATGGCACAGATCACCACCAAGACTATGGTTACGACGATCCAGAAGGGTACGGACCAGGATCTAAGGAATACTACCATCAGTACCATGACAATGAGAACGATCGTCGGCAGGATGGGCGAGAGGATATGTGGTGACAGGCCGAGGAGTTGTGCAAAGCTCATTCGCAGAGTTGATCATTATATATGTTAATGTTTTTATCATCACCAACTATCACTAGCTGCCGGGGCAAGTGCCTCAGACAGCGTGCAGCGTTTTCAATCAGCCCTAGCATATGGCGGAGTTCCGGAAGACGAGCGCACGAGGGCGTAACAGGCTTGCAAACATACACTTCCAATTTCCTTTTCTCCTTTGTGAAAGAAGAATGGCTACGAGACTGGCATGGAGACAATCTTGTGTGAGCCTCTCTTGGTCTTCCTGTTTTCGCTGCGCTGTCAGTCTTTTCAATGTATGGTGGAGTTATTTGTTGTTGGAGCACCGGGATGAGCGTTTATCTTTGAAGAAGCGACGGACTGTCTGGCATGGGAGGAGAAAATAGCTCGTTTTCCTTGGGAGATCAATACTCAAGGTGCTGGACATATATGTCTTGGAACTGTTGTTGTTGATGGTGTCGTCAACAACGATCAGGAACAGCATGAGGTATGAAGCTGTAGGATATGATCTAATAGAGATAGAACTGCTAGTGTATGATGTTGGAAGCGTCCTTGAGCATGGTTAAATGTAATGCGAAGCATTTCGTCCTGTCAACTATGCGCACTTTATTGTTTAATGATGTTCTATATCCGGTTTAACACAAGAAAGATTTATACGTGCCTTGATAACTGACATCTTCCTCAAGTTTCCGCGAGTGAAGTGCTTCCTTTACTGCCCGAAGCACCGTCTTCAAACGTGCCTCGCCGACGACCACCTGATTAGTACAGGCACATTTCATATTTCAAGGCTTTATATACGTGCACTAATATTTCCTAGAATCTTTAGAGTTCTTAGGCACAGAGCTAACCTATCAGTTGCCTTAAACTCACTGCCTAAGCACTGACGGGAATGGTGCGAGGGTAACTAATGTATTATTCTCTATCTTGGATTCTAACAAAGTTAAGCCTTATAGAAAGGAACCGGCAGCAAAACGATTAAGTTGGACGATAGATTGAATAACGTGGGATACCTAAGAACTTACGAAATGCTATCATAACGGAACAGACTTGTTCAGAAGGCTCTGTGTCGGACGTTCCAGATGTGAAGTTATGGGAGAACTGAGGCGTTCTATCAAAGCCTCGAGACTTTGAGTTTTACAGTAAGGTTTCTAGGTGGGTATAGGTGAGATGTAGGCAGCCATCCAAGAACTAGAACTTATCTATTCGAACATTCGTTTGCAAAGCTTGATACTAGATCCACCATCTCAATGTCATTGTATGGCACGGTGACTGCGGACTATACAAAAGGACAAATCATGGGGGCCCATAAGATGAAGATTGGCACATTTCATTTGTTCAAAAGCCGAACATGATCCATGATATGACATGAGTAGCTTGTCAATGAATTCATGTGCATGGTGATACCTGCGTATTGATCAAGATCAGTGGGCAAAGAAGCCGAGAGGATTATAAGAAGCCTAGCCTAACATTGTGAACCATGCCATTACTGGTCAAATCGGAATGGACCCTAAAAATGATCAGCTACGCGCTCATAAATCAGGGGGACGGCGCTTATATGGCCCCCAGAGCGAAGAGAGGACTGCGTCAACTATCTGTCTACGTAGGACAATGACGAATACCTCATAATCGAACCCAAGTTGTATTCTTGTTTATATGCAAACACATATTATGCAGCTTTGAGGCCCAGGGCGACGTCAAGGCACCTTCTTCTGTCCTGATCTTGCTATTGGTTCGGTAGTCAGGCTGATGGTTTCCTAAACCGGCCAGTTGAAGAAACAAGGGTTGTTCAGAATGCCGATGGGAGAAGTATCGTGCTTGAGTCACTGGGTCCATATCGTATCGTATGGTGATAAACTCAAACCGTCTCAGAGTTTACAGCATGTGGTTGAAGTTTATTTACAACGCTCCACCGTTGTGGCTCTCAGCCCAAAACGGCCCAACAGGAACAACCTTGGCATCTGCATTATCTGTGTCGTGCGATATGGTGTTGATAACTTGACTCCATACACGGAGCAGACCAACACCAGGAATAATAGACAAAAAGTGACGCAGGTCAAATGAGCGACTGTGGGTTCATTGTTGTTCCTCCAATCCCAACATTTTTGCTCCTTACTCCTGACTCCTTGGCGGCAAATGGCGTTGGTGGAGGCAAAACTGTTCCAAGAATTCGTCATGAGCGTTCTCACCTTTTCGTTCAGCTGGAAAAAAGCAAGTCTAGAAAAGCATAAAGAAGTCGATCTATTCCCAAGGAGAGGCATTTTCGGCATGTTAAGGAATGTTGCATTGCGCGTTGATATAATAAAGTTGCGGCTTGTAGACTATCGGCCGAGTCTAACGAACGGCACGGCTGGGTAGGAAGGTAATATTGTACATCCTGTGAATAACCAGGCGAAAAGAAGAAGAAAATGAAAGTTTCATTGCCCGTAAGTGAAGAAACACCTTTTCCAATTGCGGTCCTAATAACTCATCGTACATGCAGATACCGTAGATAATCTCTTATTCGGGTGTAGGTAAGATCGAACCATGGTCCAAGCTCGAATCCTGATGGCTTGGCTGTAAGGGGTAGCGAGAAGACGACATCATTGATGGAGCCTTTGGCGTCAAGTTCATTCTAGCACTGCTGCCGGTCCTGATGTGCTGTCTCGGCGTAGTTTGTTGTTGAGTCCGTTGAACAGGCGGCCTATTGACTCCTTTCGTCCTCTTCGGGGAACTCTTTCTGTGACAAGCGAGTCGACACGGTCCATGGCATCAATGAAGATGTGGAAGTCGACATCATCTTCGTAGCTGAGGTTCTCATCGCGTAGAGACATGTACTCCAATTCGTGATGGCTGAGGGTACTCTCATTTGATGCTGTTGATGAGGTTCTCCTCGATTTGATAGGGCTGCTGGCTGCACTGTTGGTCTGACTGGACATGATTGGTTGAAGGAGTGAAATAAGAAAATGTGTTTCAGATTGATTGTGTATGTAGATGGCTCGGAAACAACAGTGAATTGAAGATTAATAGTGGTTTGAAGATTGAGTATGAAAGAAGGAAGTTAATTGAGCAGGGGGGGAGAGCTCTAGGTATATAAATTATACTTCGTTATGCTTTTTATGGGGAAGGGGGACGGAATAGTAGACTAGAATACGAATCTATCGAGGAGCCGCATATAATATGATGAAATCTGACATGTCGTGCTTCCTCGGAGAGCGCAATGGCAAATCAGTCTAAGATTGTCAGCTTCGCTTCCTAAAGTAGTGCCAATCAGTTCCTTGCCCGCACCCAGGGGACGTGACGGGTTCCCGGACCACATGTAACGCTATCAACAGGCGCATTCCTCGGCACTGTCAGTTATCAGCCAGCGGTGTACACCACCCATTTTCACACGTTGGGCGATGCTGTCAAGTTAGCGCCTTGCGTGCGTATCTGTTATGACACTATGGATGACGACTGCACCACCAAAATAGATGGGCGGATATACGGGTTGGATTGGATTGGATGGATGCTAAAACCAGGTGATATTTCTAACAAATGACATTGGATCTTATACAGCTTGGGGTGAACATGGACCCTTTTATTTCTTCGGCTCCTCCTTCTTCTCCTCAGGCTTAGGCGTTGGCAGCTTGAAAGACTCGGGTGTGCGGTCCTGTCCGGCTCCAACGGGCTCCCACGCACTGGAACCACCCTCAAAGTTACGGAAGGCCTGGGTGAGCTCCAGAGGCTCGGTGACGATACGCTTCTTCTCCTCATCGTATCGGATCTCAGTGTAACCAGTCAAGGGGAAGTCCTTTCGCAGAGGGTGACCCTCGAAACCATAATCGGTCATGATTCGTCGGAGATCGGGGTGACCGGCAAAGAAGACACCGAAAAGGTCGTACACCTCTCGTTCGTACCAGTTGGCACCATCAAAGAGTCCGGTAACACTGGGGACAGGAGAAGCCTCATCGGCGTAGGTCTTGACACGAATTCGAGAGTTGTGACGGACCGAAAGAAGGTTGTAGACGATTTCGAAACGGTTCTCGCGCGTGGGGTAATCCGCAGCAGTGATAGTGCTAATCTGGGTGAACTCAGCGGCAGTGTTGTCTGTCAGGTTTTAGTAGTTGCCTCGTAGCCAATTGACATGTTACTAACATTTCAAGAAGCTGAAGACAGGGTAGACACCCGAGGGGGAGATATAGATAGTAAGTTCGTCCTTCCAGACAGAGAACTGCTGGATGTACTTGGGCAGAGTACCCATCAACCAGGCACCATAACGGTGCATGTTGTCGGACTTGCTCTGATATTTGTCGGCAGGGTTGACGATCGGGGCCTTCAGGACGCTGGGGTGATCTCGGGGGGCCTTTCGCAGGTTGGGAGACTCCTTCGGCATTGCGACATATTGACGGGCAGTGCTGGACAAGCAACGGATTGCTTGGTCGTTACGGAGCTGGACGGAGGGCTTCGCGGGTCGTAGAGCTGAGGCCAACGCCCTGCTTCGAGAAATGCTTGTCGCCATGGCCGGTTGTGTGACGATTCGAGGCCAATTGGCGATGCAAGATGTCGTCGAGACGAAATACCTTACGGTGTTGGTAATGATGCCGCAAGCATTGGCTCGAGAATCTTAGCGGCAGAGGCTTGAATGAGATTTCCCGTACTTGAGCCGACAATAACGCTATACTTTGCCTCCAGTGCTTCTACCACACAGAGTCGGGTACCCCGCTATTTTACGTGTCCTTTGTCGACCTTCAATGACGAAGATGCACACACGTGATTCGAGTTGGAAAGCTAGACCGAGAATAGCTTAGCTGTATTTTCATCTTTCACTTTCCCGCAGCCTCGATGCATACCAAACATCGTTCTCTCCTTGTACTCACATATCCATTTCCGCCCGTCGCATCTCGAACTTACTATTTCTTGCCTTTCACCTTAATTATAACTTCTCACAATGGCGCCACAAGATTCATTCATAGAAGATGAGGAGGATACCTGGTATGATTCACCGCCCGCCTGGGGGTGGCGCTCGCACCGCACTGCTCCTTGGGTAATGTTTGGTACCCAAAGCTGACCTATTGATAGCCCTCTCTGCATCGAAGAGTTTGATCTTTCGGATAGGAATTTCAGACCTTGTCCTTGTGGATACCAGGTATGATAAGAATAATATCTTGACAGCCAAGCTTGACCTTCCGGCCACGTTTGCTAACTTTGAGGTTACAGGTGTGCCAGTTTTGCTTTAACAACATCAAGAATAATATGAACGGCCTTTGCCCTGCTTGCCGACGACCTTACGACGAAAAAACCATACAGTGGAAAGTTGTTACACAAGAAGAGTATGACAAACCCTCTGCCACCATGGTGCTGTGCTGACCAACCCCCAAGAGTCGCCGAGTTTCGGGCCAATATTCAAAAGAACCAAAAGAAGCGAGCTCTGGATCAACGACAAAAAGAACTACAGAAACGCGAAGCCGAGAAGGAGAACCGTAAGAATCTGATCGGCGTTCGTGTTGTCCAAAAGAACTTGGTCTATATCACGGGTCTTGCACCGACCGTTCGAGAGGACGAACTTCTCAAGACGCTACGAAAGCCGGAGTTCTTCGGCCAGTACGGAAACATCCAAAAGATATCCATTAGTAACCGAAAGAGCTCTGATGGCCAACATCAGTCGCTTGGCATTTACGTGACCTTCGAACGTCCGGAAGAAGCGACGCGGTGCATCCAAGCTGTGCACGGATCCCACAACGGTGATCGAGTCCTGAAGGCGCAGCACGGCACGACGAAATACTGTTCAGCTTGGTTGAAGAATGAAAAATGCGGCAATCCTGGTTGCATGTTCTTGCATGAACAAGGCGATGAGGAGGACAGTTACTCACGACAAGATTTGTCCTCTATGAACAGTATAGGGTCTCAACGGCCTCTCCCGGGAGGCACTTCGCGGTCGGCTTCCCGACAACAGATATCTCATCCTACGCCGCCCCCCGTCGTATCCCATCCGATGACACGCTCCATTAGTAAAGAGGGTTCTGATAATGGTGCCGATGGATCAGCTCTACCTTCCTCAGCCAACTGGGCCCGTAATCCACAGCGAAGTCGCAGAGGCAGTCTTGCTACTAGTGGTGCTGCTTCCAGCCCTGCTATTTCCACAGCTCAGCCTGTCACCGCAGAGCCTGTACCAGAAGAAGCAGTCGAGGAGGAAGACGAGGATGAGTTGGAGGAAGAGGAACCTCAGCAATCGGAGTCAGTTGCTGGACCGTCATCATCTAGGACCCGGGAGCCTGAATCACCCGCACAAGCTCAAGAGTCACCTGATACATGGCTTAAGGAGATTTACAAGACCTTGCAAAATTGTCCCATGCCTATCTTTCCTGAATTTGACGAAGACCAATACCCACCTATGTTCGATCCTCGTGGTGGTGAGAAGCGCCGGGCTATGCGAGAAGAGGAGGATTCACGTTTGACCGGAGAACAGGAAGAGCAACCCGAGGTTCGTGAGCCATCAGAAGGAGAACCTGAGACCGGTGGCAGCCTTGCTCTTGGAGGAGAGCCTGAGGACCGTGACACTTCTAGCGACAACCGAGGTTTTGATCGCCGACCTAGTACTCAGCCTCCTATTCAGCGACTTTCTACTGACGGCCTCTTTGGACCTTCTCTCACCGGTGCTTCACCCTTTGGCCAGAGCTCGGCGAACCCTGGTTCGCGGTCTATGACGCCGCAGCAGCTGTATCTTCGATCTCAGGGCGGGTTTGGCGATGCCCCCCCTGGTATAACCAGCCAAAGCAATGCTTTCCAGAATCAGGGTCAAAGCCAAGGTCAAGGCCACAACCGTCAGTCCTCTCGATTCAGCTTCGCCAACGACAACGCGAGCTCTTCTACCAACGTTAAGGTCGCAGCCAACCCGCGTATCATGGCCCAGCAATCTTCTATGATGCCCAACACGTTTCCGTCGCAGAGCAGCAATCAGTTTTACGGTGCCTCCATGCCCGGGCCGCCTCCTGGTCTTAAGTCAACCGGCACTCCCCCTAGCATGTTCGGTCAGTTTGGTGGACAGGGCTTTGGCGCCCCCAAGGACAATTCGAGTGAGCTTCTTCAGAGTTTAATCGGTCGCGGTCGGGCTGCTAACAACCAGTCCCACGACGCGGGAAAGCGTGAGTTTATGATTCCTTCTTATTCAAACCAGTACCCACCATCCTCTACCTCCACCCCAGCCCCTTCTTCCGGGCTCCTGCCGCCTCTCTATGGTAATACACCTGGAGGGTACCAAGACATGGGCTCTAAGCAGAAGAAGAAGGGAAAGAAGCACAGACATGCTAACACTTCCTCCTCCGGGGGGAGTGGCTTAGTAGATCTTGCAGACCCGAGTATCTTGCAAGCGCGAATGCAGCACCAGTCTCAAGGCAGCGCCGGAGTCGGACAGGGCTTGTTTGGCGGTCAGAGTCAAGGTGGGTACAGTCACAACATGATGTATAATGCAGGCTATGGAAGGTGGTAGTTTTGATGTTTCTCGGAGTTGTTGCAGTCTGGGAGGGTTATGTTTGGTATTCTCTCATCGGTATCGGCTTTTTCTTCTTCTTCATGCACAAAGGGGGGCGTTCTTCGGAAATCAGGGTCAGGGCGAGAAAAGCTGCCTTTCATCGTCCTCGGGGGACACGAGTGTCAAGCGCATCTTGATTCAGCAACCTTTGCGTGATTAATGCTGCTCTGGGCGGTCAGCTTTTGCATCAGGCGTCATCTATGTTTTATTGGGGAAAACGGAGGACGACGAGAGAATATCTCGAGTCTCCTTCCTCCGACTTTTACCGGTCTATGGATGACCGCGCATGGGGGTTCACGTCAGGCAAGCCATCATCGTCTTCCACAAGCCCCCTATGTATGTTAACAAATGTCGATTTCATCCGCCTAGGTTTGGCGGTATCCTTGGTCAGAAATAGCAATACCCTCTATTCTCTCCAAATCGCCTGTTCTTCTCGTTGTCCCCCGTGGAAGACGATGGTCGCCGTAGCATGACCCTGTCCCCAAAGTCTTGTATATAAATGGGGTGTTGCTCTCGTAGCGTAGTCTTTGTGTTTTGCTTTACATTCAGACCGAGTGACTGAACCTGTGCTAACAAGCGTTCAGATGATGAGCTCCCATCCCTGGACGAGGCTACGAATTCTGTCGACGCTCTAGTTTCTGACGACCCTATACTGCCGCCAATTGGTTTGGAAGGTCGCACATCTGTGCCCCCGGGCTTGTCGTTACCCCCAGGACTACCAGGCAACATATCAAGACCTCCATCTACTCAAGGTCATGCAAAACTCACCAATATTGTGCCAGCGTTGCCTAGAATGCCACCCCCTGGACTCTCACAAGGTTCTTTAACGCCTGACCAGTCGCCTGCAAAGCTAAAGCCAGCGACACCTGTCTCGGAAGCAAAGAAGAACATCAAGTCTCTGGCGGCCGAAAGCGGACTCTCGCGGGAAATCACGACACAATCGCAACCGAAGCTTACGAAGGCAAGTTTCTTACAGGATGAGGACTTTCCGGCTTTGGATGCATCGAAGAACAAGAGTCGACCCGCAACGCCCACACCCAAGGCTACACCAAAGGCCAAACGCCATGCTGAGAGGATTGTGGACAGAATGATGGCCAAGGCTGGAGCCAACCTAGAGAGCACGGCTCAGGAAACCAAAGCGGAGGAGGCCCAGGTTCAAGAGACCAAAGCTCAAGAAGTCAAGGCTAAGGAGACCAAGGCCCAGGAAGCGAAACCTGCATCATTGTCCCAAGCAGCAGACAAGAAGCCCATTGCTGTCAACACTCAGGTTGGAAAGAATGTGGCTGTGAAGACCAGTGAACTATCTGCGACAACTGAGAAGTCAACAACAGAGACCTCAGCAGCCTTTCCTCCTTTGCCTACACCCTCGTCTGCCGCAATTGCATCCCCTGTCACACGCACAGCACCAAAGACATTGCGCGTCATTGCAACTCCCAAGGCTGAGGCACCTCCTCCTGCTTCTCCTGCCTTGACCATGGCATCGGTTGCGTTGTCAGGCACTTCTAGGGCTGTTTCCGGTAGTTACAGGCCAGATACACCTGCCAGCGAGATGATTAGTGACAACGCCTCGGTGGTGTCTGCCTCTGTGACCCATTCTCGGGCAAGCTCGCCACCCCCCAGCAGGATTGGTTCTGCTGCGGTAAGAACCACAACCAAGAGTCAACAGCGAAAGCAACGAAAAGATGTTTTGAAGCAAGAAACAAAGTTGATCGCTGAGGCTCCTATTGCAGAGGCAGAGGTACATGCTCCTATCATGGGACGGAAGAAGAAACAGAAGAAGGAAAAGCCTGTTAAGGCGGCCCAGCCTGATGCTTCTACTACCCCCGAGACTCCCGCAGACGAGCCATCCCAGCCACCGTCTCAACAAGAGCCTGTCAAGGAGTTCGAAAGAGAGCCAGAAGAGAAGCCTGTCAAGAGCAAGGCTTCTCAAAAGAAGTCAATCAAATCCAAGGGCAAAACAAAGGAGGTAGAGACTCAACCTTCTCCTCCTCCAGCGTCTCCTAAGGCGTCTACCCCTGATGCCCAAGAGCCACCTGCAAGACCACAGCCTGATCCGGCGTCGGTTTTTTCCGAGATTAAGAACACTCTCTGGGCTTCAAGTGTCGATAAACTCCAGCTGTTTAAGCCCATCGCCAACGGCTCATCTCGCACCGATTACAGTGCTGCTAAGAACAACGCCAATAAGGCTGAGCATTGCAAAGACTGCTCTTGCAAATGTGGAGAAATTCAAGATGAGGATCTTGCAGCGCTGCGCGCAGGAAAGCCTGTCCGAAAGCAATTCCACGTTGATGGCAGCCGCATGCTCATTACCCCTAATGGTGACTGCATACGTGGTCTGACCCCTGAGGAAGAGGACGCCTTTCTAGAACTTCAAGCTGCCATTGCCAACACGGCAGAGAACCCCGGATCGTTCATTGCCCCTAGACATCAGCCTGGCAGTGGAGCATTCTCTCTCATCAAGGGCCGGGCTGTTCCCAATGGACGTCCCAACATCTTCCCCGCCACTGCCCAGCTCCAGTCTCAAGACCCCATCGGAAAGCTTCAGCGAGAGGACGCGCTTAGCTACATCAACCAGTACGTTCTCCCTCGCCTCAACCTAGGTGCTACGAACATGGGATTTCCCAAGGGAGCATCCCCTACTAAGGATGCTGCTGCTGCGAGTCTCAACTCCCTCGCACCCTACTTCTATGGCCCCGATGCCGCTGCCGGTGTGGGTATTTACAGCCCCCCTGATGGAGCACGGGCGATGCAGGACTTCAGCTCAGCCGGAATGTCGAGTGAAGAGCGTGGAAAGAACTTCGGCATGGGTGTCGGTGGTATGCCCTTGATGAGCGTCGAAGATGCAGAGGGCGCCCTTGCGGCTGCTCGACGAGAGACTGAGAAGTTGGAAAAGGGATTGAACCAGGTAATCAAGCGCAACAGACGACTTGTTCTTGGAGGAAACTACTAAGATATAAGAACATCGCACCGCATTGTAACAACACGTTGTATAATGACCAGAGAAGTTGAGGACCTTCAATGGATGACCCATTGAAGCTGTATGATGTTAGGAAGCAAAAATATCGCTACAGAACGACGGGTGGCTTTGTATGATAATCGATAATATCATTATTGGACCAGTGTAACTACTCACAAATGATAAAAATACAAAGAATCGGCACTAAACAAAAGGAATTGCAGGTAATCTAGTCCTGCACAGGATGGTTGGTCAAACTAGAGAGCAACATATGAGAGCCATACGTGAATCTTTCTCAAAAGCCATTTATAATCTTGATTCTGTCCTATGGATTTCATGGACAAGTACTAACAACGTACATATGCAGATATTCAAGAACTAATTGAGTAACCTATTTGGGTATCATACATCTTCCTTCTTTCCATCTTTCTTCCTATGATATGTATCATCTGGCGACCGTCGACGATCTGCCCCAAGAGCTCTCCTTGCATCAGCCGTGACCTGTTTCTTCCCCTCGACAGATAAAGACTCCCGAAGCCTTTCAAGTAGTCTATCCAAAATCCACTCAGTCTCTTCTTGACTTCCCATAAGCGGACTCCGATTGCCTACCCACGACCAAGCCGTTGTATCGTCAGAGACCACGTCCTTTTCAACACCCTCAGCAGTCTCATTTGTTTTCTTGCGACGAGGGTGGTTGTGATGATGATGCCGACCGCTTGGCTGCGCTTTCCCATGTGTTTCGGCATTGCTTTCATCCTCGCCAATAAGCTTGAGATACCATGCCCACTGCTCAAAGGAGTATTTGTGTGGCTTAGATGACTTGAGGTGGTTCATGAGGACTTGGATTTCTGAAATGAGGAGGAAGTGGAGGTTTGTTCCTGTAGGCAACTCCTCATGGGCGTCTCTAAGGCGAGATAGAGAACGACGAACTCGAGCTGTGAAAGTTGAATTATTCCGGTCTTGGCCTGGTCGCGGATCTGCTGGGTCGTCATCTTCTCCAGTTTCTGAGCGTCTAGGTCGTCCGCGGGCGTATTCGTCAAGTTTGTCTTCCTTCTTGGTCGTCGAGTCTGAAGTATCAGTGCTCGAATTCTTCGAAGCTGGTTTCTTTTCCCGGTTTAGGGGCGGTGGCTCTGTGTAATTAGCATACATCAGACCGAAGGTACATCTGTTGATGATGTATTTGAGATCGCTCTTGAAGTTGTCCTCTCCTGGGAGAATAGTGACATTTCCAAGACGAAGCGTTCCATCACGAATTAGTTTGACAACGGTGTCTCCAGCGTTTGAAATAAGGACTGTCATGGTAGGCAGTGCAAGCAAAGACCAAAAGACGAAAAATGACTTTCCAGCGTTCGAAATAGGAGTCACGTCGCCGTATCCGATTGTTGTGAGACTGACGAAGCAGAAGTAGAAACCATCAAAGTACTTCCACCCTTGATAGTCTTCTTCACACTTAACAAAGATATAGGCGCCCAAGAGCCACAGAATAAGCCATACGCCAGTTGAGATACCCATGGCGACCCAGCGACGACGATATGATGTTTGAGCTTGGATCTTACGCATAAGATCGAATTCTGCCTTTCGACGCTCATATTCTGTCGCTGGTAGCTGATTGTTTGATTGTGCACCCTGGGAAACCATAGAGTCTTGTCGTCGTGGCTCTCGAATTGGCTCGAGTACCTCATCCTGGCCTTTCTTGGTCATGGTTCGGACAATACGTCGGCGTTTCTTCTCTTCCATTCTGGCATCAACTTGTTTCTTGCCTCGCTCAAGGACAAGACTGCGGATAGAACCGATGACCAAACCGAGACTGATGACACCGACCAGAGCATATGGCATCATAAGAGCTCGTCCGAGATTTGTTTGAGCTGTGAAATCACCAAAACCGACGGTAAATAGAGTTACATCCGCCCAGTATACAGTGTCGAGATAGTTCCAGTTTTCGATATTGGAAAACACAACGGCCCCGACTAGTAAGTACAGGAGAAACATGATGGTCTGCAACATGAGAGTCCGTTGGCTGGGCGTCAAGTTGAAGTCGTTGGGATAATGGCCAACCGATGCTCCATAGAATGTTATCACCATAAGAGAAGCATCGACAAAGTAGAGAATAGCAGCCCATATGCCGTAGTAAAAGGCCTGCGACCATATGAGCTCATTCTTGGGGTGACCAAAGCCTTCATAGAGCGGTCCAGAGGCTGTAGCTAGAAGGGCCATGAGCAAAATAGCAGAGATGTACCATCCGATGATAGTGAGCGGCTGAGCGATAGTAAAGCGTACACGGCGTGTCATGTTTAGTAGGAGGAAGATATTTGATATGATGGCCATGCCAAGCTGGATAGCGTTTATGACGGTGAGCCATATTGGGTCAGCGACAAAATCTGCCTCCTTGAGAGGCTGTTTCGGAATGTAGTGCTGTCTCCATGGGCGTACGAGAGCGCAGATACTGAAGGCTGAGGCAACAGGACCGAGGGTGCCGGCGATCATGGGGAATGCTGAGGAAGCAAACCACCAGCGGCTGAATAGTCAGAGATGAGTATAGATAGTGTGATGGAGGTGAGGTGAGGCGAAGTGAAGTGAAGTGAAGCTTACTTTGGAGCGAGATGAGCATCATCGTTTCCTATACGTCTGTCATGGGAGACAGACTCTTCAATAATGTCAGTCTCCTGTTGGATATTATCTCCAAGATCCCCGTCGTCCATGAGGATATCTCAAGCCTATGGCGATCCAATGTCAAGGATAGAATCGACAACAAGGTAGCATATCCTAGATAGTTTGTAGATAAGATAATCGCTTTCTGCAGTGTAAGTCAAGACTTATATATGTCTTGGCAAAAAGAAGGGATCCATATCGATTTAAGGAGGATAATCAGAAGAAAGAATTCTTGGCGTGGGGATAAACATGCACATGCCCGTTGGAATGACGTCGGGCGAGATCAGATCTTTAGTTGGAGGGAAACAAACGGGTTTTGATCACGAGCTAAACCAACTTTACGAGACTTGCATGGCCTGTCAGAGACAAGGGATATCATTCCTCGGGGGTTGAGTTGGTGGTGATCTAGCGGCTACAGCGGCTCAAATCAGGGGAATCAACGCAGGATCTAAGGAAAAGACGGCATCTGACTGAGTTAGTGGTTACTCAAGGTTTATTGATTCGATCATTGTTCCCCCTAACGTTAGTGAGTTTTGTTCGTGCTAAATATTCAGCTCCTCTCGAACGAAGAATGTTATTGCCGGATCGTCATTTGTGGAGTGAGCAAGGTCTAGCCAATGATATTAAAGAATTATGCAACGTTCAAATTCCACTCTTCAGCCAAAACAAGCCCTTCCGCATCTCATGCATTTTTCAAGAGTTCTCGATATTGGTCTTTTGACAGAACATCTTGTGCTTCTATTCAATTGGTGCTTTATATTTGATTCCAGCCTCATGAAATCCGGGTTTTGTTAGTTGAATTGATATATCACCTGCGAAGGAATCGACTTCTGAAACCACGCGTTTTCTCGTTTTCACTCATCACAGAGCGTGTAAGTCAAATAAACAATTGTCTCTCGACATCCATTGACTAATCTTGTTGAAGTTTTAGAAAAAAAAAGTCATTACTTACCATATCGATTGGTAATGCTATAGCAGCATGCAAAGATGTCTCCATTTCCAAGCCCTTCATCGTGCTACTCATAAGCGACTCGCCAATCCCATCCACAGACCATGGCAGCGACTCTATAGCATCCGGAGCCATGACCGTGTCCAAGTGCGATGTGGTTCAGCTGGCCATGTGAGCATTGAGTAAGCCATCATCTCATACTCATGAACCCATTACTAATGCTTCATAATAGCCTCATCAACATTACCGAGCAGCCAGACTCTCCACTCTTCATTCAACTCCCAGCTTCACCCGCGGATGGCGATCAACCTCCTCATATACCTAGATTTCTCCAAGGCAAGCCACTTGCCAGCATCAACTATCGTTGGAACTCCTTTGACGACGAGTTGCGCGAAACTGCTCCAGTCGACGATGTCTGGCCAACGCCAATCCACGATACCTTCTTCGCCTATCAGTGGATAGTAGAAAACCTTGCTCCCGAAGGTCTCAAGAGGCGCGGTATCTATGTCTATGGCTCTCATCTAGGCGCAAGTCTTGCCTCATCTCTGGCACTCTCGGAATCACGACCGCACAAACCATTTGCAGTCCGGGGTCTGGTGGCATATAATGGAATCTACAATTGGACCATGTTTTTCCCGGACCACCCAGCAAATCTCGGAAAGTTTGCAAATAACAGAACCAACTACTTCAGACCTCGAGAGGGAACATACGTGCATTACCTTCAGCAGAACCTACCGATATTCTTCCAGTCAACGGTCGACATGTTCGATGTCTTCGCCAGCCCAAGCCTCTTCTTCCACAACCCAGGAATAAAAGTTCCCTCGTCTTACCACATGTCGGAAGAAGAGTCTGCAGCCATCGAAGTCTTGACCAACCCGAATGCCGAGTTCAATATGAAAGAAAAGACACCACGTATGTCAAGGCTGGTGTTTCCGCCCCGCAAATCGACGCTCAAGATCCCCGAGACACTTCTGCTGTACGACACACTTCCTGTACCGACAACGACGAACAGAACGGGCCGGTCATTTAGTGGGAAGCAGTGGGGGAACAGCTTAGAGCTGCAAGCGCGCGAACTGGGTGAGATGATGCAGCGAAGTATCCAGATGGTCGAGCTGAAGGAGAGAGGATTCTGGGATGCGGATGTTTCGATGTGGGAGAATGAGCCACGGCGAAGGGTAAAGATGGAACATGCTGGGGAAGAGTCGGAGGATATGGTGATGGATGAAAAGGGAGAGAAGGTCGTGGAAGAGTGGTTAACAGAGAGACTATCACCATAGAATCGATCTCATGATCATGTAGGTAGCAATACATAATAGACATGTACAGTACATCCAATACATGCAGCAATACCTAGTTCGAATGTTGGTTGATAAAGAGGTGACCTATTTTGGGGTAGCACAGCGCTAAAGCAGCGACGGAGCATTGAGAAAGCTTGTCTGGTGGGGTAATATGCGACTGGAGGAGCCCTTGATATCGAGCGAGACGTAGTATCTCTTTTTGTCGTTCGAGTCTAGACCGAGCGGCTGGAGCACTTTATCAGCCCAAGTTTGAGAAGCTGACTCGAGGAGATGTACCAGGAAGTACTTGATTGACAAGGAAATACAGTCAATCACGACAGACAGTATTCGTCAACTTCAAAGAGACCTGCCACTCCAACTGAGTGACAAGTGGACCAGCGGCTAACCAATGCACGCTGTCGTCAGGGCGGGCGGTCTCGTTTTCAATATTACCTTAGCGTCCAGGGTCACAAGGCCTGACATGTCTCCCGTCTTCTTCTGGACCCCTTGACATTTCCCCTACAGTGTCAGTTTCACCTCTGATAAAATTCCACAAGAGAAATCACAGAATCAACAAGAATGCAAGATTATAAGGATTGCACGTAGTCTATCCATGTCTCGACTCTCTCCTCCCCCTGGGTAATTCACTCCTCCAAGTACCAGGGGTAATCTGCCGATAATCAAGATCAAGTTTTATTATTGCCTACCCCGTAACTATACCTGTCCTAGGCACTAAATTATCCGGTGGATCCTCTGTCACCCCCCCTGGAAATGCTTGTTTTTCAGTGGCTGCCTCAGATTCCAGTTCCAGTTCAAGTTGGAATCCTTGGATGCGCAAGGATGCTTCAGTTGAGATTAGGTTGGATTGCATCCAATGTCACCCACTACCGCTACCGCTGCCTCTGCTCTGCCTCTGTGCCTGTGTCTGTACAGTCATGTACAGTACATGACTTACGAACAGGTCATGGCTGAGCAGTTTCATCTCCCGTCTGCCCGCCTCTATTCTTATCCTTATCCTTAATCTTCCTTCACCTTCTAACTACTAAGATACCTACCTTTCTACCCTTTGTCTTGACAAGACACGCACCACTCTCCCAAGCTTCTTCTGGTACGTTTTCTCTTGATTCCTGCTTCGTGTGGACTTTATCGTCCTGGTCTGTCTCAGTCAACTTCAGACGTGCAAATCCCAACAGCTTAGCCAGCTCAAGGAAGCATAAGCGATAGAGTTAAGCTGACCATCTCTTATCACCAGAAATCCTATATCAAACACCATGCCTGGAATTCGTAGGTCGCAATCCGACAGCGTCCTCAGAACACACTCTAACAAGCCCTTCAACAGCTCTGCACGCCCTTGATAACCTCAAGGCCAAGCTCAAGGCCGCCTTCAAGAAGAAGGATAACAAGGAGGAAGCCAAACCCGCCGACCCCAAGCCTGCTGAGACAAAGCCTGCCGATACCACAGCTGCCGCCGAGCCTACCAAGACCGAGGCTGCTCCTCCTGCTCCCGCCAGTACGTTTCTCCCCCTACGATCTGTTGAATACCATGTTACTGACTGTCGTGTGCCACAGCTGAGCCAGCTCCTGCAGCTGAACCCGCTGCCCCTGCAGCCGAACCAGCTAAGGAGGAGGCCAAACCCGCAACTGAGGTCAAGCCTGAGGCTCCCGTTGCTGCTGCTGAGCCAGCCAAGACCGAGGAGCCAGTTGCTCGTATGTCGCAATCTAGACAATATCCATGATCAAGAACTCGAACTAATGATCGAAGCTCCTGCGACTGAACCCGCCAAGCCCGACGCTGCTCCGGCCACCGAAGCTCCCGCTCCCGCTCCCGAGCCTGCCAAGACCGAGCCCGCCCCGGCTGCTGCCCCCGCTGCCGCAACTGCTCCTGTCGTCGAGACTCCAGCTCCCGCCCCAGCTGCTGCCGAGACTACACCCGCGGCCCCTGCTGAGGCTCCCAAGGAGGAAGAGAAGAAGGATACTCCTCCTGCCCCTGCTCCTGCCCCTGTGGCCTCTGCTTAAATGCGACTCGAACAAGCTTACCCTCTCTCGGAGTAAGATCTCGATGAGGATACCTTGATCGATTAGAGTACCAAGAATGTGCGTTTGTAATTGTCTTAGAGGCATGAGTCTTTTAGTTACATGACAGGCTCGCTGTCGATGTCTGTTCGCTTTTCTCCTAGCAGTTGGCTGGATACCCAGAGAGAAAAGTGTCGCGATGTTTTGTTTTAAATATACCCGCTTTCTATATCTAGATACTTCCCTCGCTCTAGTTCCACATTGTGCTTTTCTAGGATCATATTGCAAATCGAAGGGATTATCATGAGGTATGAGATATTCCCATAGTCTAAACTCATAATCGTATTTAATGGATGGTTGGAATCTTTTGGAATTCTAGGGGACGAATGCGCACATGAAAATCTATGACCGGTCCAACTCCGTAATATGCCAGAAATTCCAGATACTGGTATGCGTATCCCCTAAGAATCTCTAGCCCATGGTGCTTTGGTAACAGTGATTTGGGCGCTGGTAGATTCACTTGTTGGTGTAGCGCCTCGAGGTGACCTAGCAAGTGACCCTGAACTGGGTCCTGGTGGTGGCATTCGAGTATAGGGAATCCCAGCTGCCGGTGGAACTGGCATTCTGGCAGCTTGAGCCCATGGCGCAGTTGTTCCGGGCCCTGAAGGTACTGGAGCTGCTGTGGTTGGCTGGTTCGCCATATGGACGCTTTGTGTTGGAGTTGCAGCATCTGGATCAGCATCCCAAGAGAAGAGCGAACCGAACGGGAAGTGTTGGACAACTGGGAACTTGGACAACACTTCGGCGTTGAACATCTTGATCATACCCTTGTTAATCTTGCCCCAACCATCCCGAATACCAGAGATATCAAAAAGAATGGGACTGTGTTCCCAGAACGGCCCCTTCTTAACGTCGTTTATGAAGCCAATGGCAGAAAAGTACATATTGACCTGTCGCTGGTCCTCCACAACAGCGGCTTTGGTAACGTCACTAGGCTTCGGCGCACCTTTGACAGATCCCTCCAAAGGCATTGGTTCGTCATCGTTTATAGGTCGTGTGAATTGTGCAGAGCCGAATACATAGGGCATGAAGGAATGATCGTCGAGGCCCCAGACGCCGTGGGAACCAGCGGGTTCGAGAGTGTAGGTTAGGATGAGTTTCCTCACCACGTTGAGATATCTAAGAGTGTTAGCAGAGCCCTTTTAGTATATGCAAAGGCAACATACGGTTCGATAACCTTGAGGACAATCTCGCGCTCGATCTCGCCTCCTTGTTGTCCATCTTTGAAGTATCCCAGCTTCCATAGACAGCCAAGAAATGCTATAAAACTGAGCTCATGTCCAGTTCCATAGTCTAGTCTTTGAACGCTGCCGAAACCACCAAGTAAGTAGCTAGAGACTTCTTCTTTCGCCTTTCCATCGCCAATCTTGAGGGTTTCACCTAGGAGCCCTTCTCCCAACAACTCGTCCAAATGCTCCTCAAAGATAGCATACCACTTCCGGAAGCTGACATTCCCAAACCGTCGAGGGCCGGGGTCAGGCGGTGCTTGGTCGATGAAGCTTTCAACCTTTGCCAAAAGGTTCTGTAGAGCTTGGACGGACGGCGATGTCGGCGGTTTCGAATTGAGGGGAAAGGTGCGGGGGAGGGGTGACGACGTTTGGTTTCGAGGACATAAGGCGTGGTTAAGCTGGAGGATGAAGGTTCCTATATCGCGGTAGGCGAGGCTGGTAAGGAAGCGTGCGACGTCGGGGCCTTCGTTGATGCGCTTCGAGGGTTTGGTGAATGCTGGCGGGGAGCTGAGGTCCAAGATCTCAAGAGTCTGGTGTTTTGGAGGGGTTGCGGACGTCATGTTGATGACGGCTCGAATCCTTGGGTACAGCGCTGAGGATTTCTTGACTATGAAACAAAGATGGAATCTTGTTTGAGAGGATCGGGCAGGTTTTACGGTGTAAGAATAACAAGTGGGCGTTGGTGCTTGGTTGAAGCTGAGTTGGTTCTGCTGGATGGTTGGAGATAATTTAGTAATATATTTTCATGATTGACAACCATGAAGGTTCAATCACTACACCTACCTAGGAATCTAACATGAAGAAACACGGGTTCGCCTAGAAGGTCTATCACCCTAATAATTCCCATGAGTTCCAGTCGCCGCTTTCAAAAATATAGCCTGATCTTGTTTTCTGGCTGGGGAGGAAAGAAAACTCAGGACCTTGACCACAAGCGATTAAATACTCAGGTAAATCTAGCCTAAACTTAGGGAACTATTTGCTAGGTTTATTTTGACACCCTATATTAAGGTCTTATTTTCTTGCTCCCTACCTTAGGCATGGGCTTCACATGGCCTCATGGAATTCTTGAGAAGATATGCATACAGGGATCATGACAATGATTGCGACTGGCTACTTTGGGAATTTCCTACAGATATGCAACCACTTCACAGGTAGAAATGTAGTTTCAAGATCTCAGGCCGCCAGGCGACATAGGATCTATTTAATGCTTCAAGAATCAAGGTCGCATGAAATTTATATTCTTACCAACTCCCGACAATTATGTCATTTGTCATGTCTCATGGGAGCATGGGAGCTTTCAGTCACAGCTTTAAGCTCCCGTCATTAAGCTTCCATCTCTCGCCCCACTTCGTCCTTCCAACCTCCATGCGCCTGCTTTGAGCGCCGTTGTTCACCACTTCAACTCAATCTTGAAGCTGTCGGCTTGTCTCGCACTTGTCTCTATATCGAAGGAGCTGAAAGGAGAGACTATCAGAGAGTTTTTTACGTCTCTAAACCGCGATTACGTCTCTATCCGTGGACGCGCTGCCTTGGCGCGTTCGGCACTCTCGATAACACAGCACAATAACAAAACCTCGAGATGGTGGTACAGTTGCGGTCCAGGGGTAAGGCCGGTGGATCATCAGCTGAGCCTGAAGCGACAGGAAAACCGCGGAAACGTACTAGAGGAGAGAAGTCAAAGACATCTTCTGCGCTTAGGCCAAGCATTGAAGTACAGATCAATGCATCAGGGTCGAACTCAAGTCGACAGTCAACCATTCATGCAATTCCGCAAGATCAATCCTCAACCAGCCTGAGCCGGGTAACGAGATCGAATAGAGCCAATACTCCTCATGAAAAGCTACCCTCACCCACTCCGAGAAAACGTCCCGCCACGGACGCAGGTTCCAAGCCCCAGCGTCATTCTCGTCGCAAAGTTGCGCTTAAAAGTGCTGAAGAGGATGAACAACCTCCGCTGAACCAGGAACACGAAGAGGCTTCGGAAGCGGAGGAAAATGCCCTACCGGAGCGCCCGGACTTGATAAATATCATCAATTCGAACATCCTAGATGCCAATAGTTCTAGCAACAGGCTACCCATCGATGGCGGATTACACCCAGGTAGAACTGGCAGGAGGATGCCTAGGGCAAAAGTTCCTCAGATTGCAGACTCGAACGAAAATATCGACTTTGGCGACATGCAGGAGCAGGAACGAGACACCGCTGAAAATAATCAAGCGTCAACTCCAAGTCCCCAGCAACCAGTAGCACCACATGAAGAACAACCACTATCCGGCCAGGAGGCTCCGCCGGCGACGCAACTAATGGCACAAATTAATGCATCTTCCCACAAGCGATCGTTACGAAAACGCAAACGGCAGAGCCAGAAACCGACTTATGGCACACCTGGTTATAATGCAAGGGGCGCGTCCCCAGAGCTTGGTTCAGCACCTCCTCAGGCGCCAGCCACAGAGGAATCAGCGTCACAGCAGGCCCACGCTGGGGTTGATGACTATGAAGTTCCGTCTGACAGAGAGCAACAAAGTCAGCCGATATTGTCAAGAGGGGAGAAGGAGACCCACGGCACGCAGGCTGAACATAGACGGAAAAGTAAACAGGGCAAACGAAAGAGAAGTCAACATGAGCAACAAAGTGGGCAAACACCAACACGGGCCGAGGAAGGGCCAGAAGAAGAGAGAAATGGAGAGGGTACCCGAAAGAAAGATAAGAATGGAGATCAAGATAGGGAATATGAGAATGAAGATATAGACTCCGACGGTGATGAGCCGGCAGCAGAACATGAGCTTGATATATCGGATTTAACTGAAGATTCGTTGCTGCTCGACGAACCACCGAGTGGTTCGCAAACAGCGCTCCTAACCCCTACCGCCTGGGTAAGGCGAGATACAGTACAGAAACTTGTTTGGTACACAACTTTCTCAGGGTGGATGAATGGAAGAAAGTGGCAGAACGATGCTCTCGAGTCCGCAAAAACAGCTTCTGAAGCATTGGGAAAGGGCGGATGTGTGCGATCGAGGCTTATCTTGGCCAAACTTTACAGTCTCTATGAACTATGTAAAGAGATCCCGTCATCATCGATATCACAGCAGTTGGAATATATTCGCGAGCACACAGCCCAGCTCAGCAGTTTATACACCACACTTCGCGTGGCTATTGACGAGTTCATTTCATCCATCAACACAATAATGGAGCAGGGCGATGCGAAGCAAGTGGGCAGTGGTTTTCGATATGTGACAAAGTTGCACAGACGCATCATTCCTATGCTGGTTCTGGTATTAGATCGAATTTTCCAGGCTGGATGTGGAAGACCTGGTGAGAGTACCAAAAAGCTCGGATTTCAAAAAGGAGAATTTACAGTGTACACACTAGAGCCACTGGAAAGGACTGCAGGCTGGGTCCAGAGACTCTCCCAGGTCGTGGAAAGCTGGTACGAGCTTCATCCTCCCTCAAGAGAACGTGATCAAAGCGAGAAGTCTAAGGAGCACCGAAGAATTTTCGGGGAAGCCACAAAGCAGCTCAAGACATCACTCGAAAAGGCCAGAGAAAGCATTGATGCCATTAAGAGAGCGCCGGTCCAACGAAAGAAAGTTATGCAGAAGGATGAGGCTATACGAATGGAACGCGAGGCTGAAGCGCAGCAGCGCAGAGACATGCAAGACATGCAGATGCAGCGCTTTCTACAGTCGATGCAGAAGGTTGAATCATCTCAGGCGCGTCCGTCCACGACGGGCTCATACCGGCGGGCAGTGCGCAGCTACCGCTCCATAGCTAGTCAGTCAGGCTTGATTAGATCGCAAGAGCCGTCTGATGATGATTATTTTGAGAAGCATGGCTGGCACTACTGGGAAGATGACCATCTCTTAAGCTTGATCCGAACCACATCCCACCCGAACTACGAGGTCTTCCACCGGATCCTTCCTAATCGAGATCCTGATGAGCTGAAAGAGCGGTCAAATTATTTGAGGATGATTATGCGAGACAAGTACGAGCGGAAGGGTATCCAGCCGCCTGGATGGTGTGTTGCTGAAGATTGAAACCAAGATCAGGGACTGTTGGAGTTGGGAGCATTTGCTTTTACGATACCCTGAACAATGCCAGATACGCCTCTTGAAATTCAAGCGAACTGCATACGATTAATGAAAGAAGGTTTACACATATGCATTTTTATGGCAAAGAGTATTATTACCTAACGTAGTACAGAACTGGCATTGATGGCGAATCAGTCATGATGAACATATCAAGGCTCTCTTTGATGACATCAGGAGCCAAAAGAAGCTGGTATTGATTGTCAGCAGTTGAGTTGGTGTGCGGATAACGTTTCATGTCCTTCATGGACGCTTGAAGTCCTGCCAACGGCGTAATGCCACATCATTGACTCCCAAGGTAGCATTATCTGTCTATCACATTGACACATTCGGCGCATCAAGAACAAAGCATCCGTGATTCCGCCAGCACATGCAAACTTGAACACCCTGCAATGGTGTGGTGATTTAGACACTTGGCCTGTATCAGTCGGAACATATTGCAATGGCCTTTTGGGTTCTTGTATGATTGATCACAGACGTTGGAATTGGTTGAAGCGCCTTTAACGCCACATGTGATGGTGAAGGGACCACGCTATTGCCCAGGTAAGAAAAGCGGCGAATCAGGTCTAGGTCATTTGGGGTAATAAGTCAACACATCAGGATTTATTTTGGCCGTCTTCACGCGTTTTCCACGCGCCGCGGGAGATTTGATAGATCCAGCCACGAGCATGGATTTCGCCCTTTGATTCTTTGTCTTTAGGCTCCTAATTGACCTGAACCAAGAGAATATGAGGTTAGGATAAAGTAGCTCAAAGATCTTCAGGCTTCTGAAAGCTACCCAGGTCGTGGCTTGCATTAATTGCCGTGCATTGCATATAGTGCCTTACTTAGGTCCATACAGCGGGTCGTCGCACGCAGAACCAGATGTTGCCCAATGTCTAGGGCTTCTTTGGGGCATCTCAATGGCCAGACTGATCTTTGCCTTGCCGTAAAGGATAGTGCAATGTTTCCGGTCCAAGACATCGAATGGCAGTCTAATGTCCGCGCAGTAGCGAGAGCAGAGCCATCAGTCATTGGATCTTTAACCAAGAACCAAAACCAAATGGAGGGATGGAAGCCACCCGCGCGTAGCCCAAAGACCCCTGATTCGAAGCGACAGTGGACGAGGAGCCCCGCCCCCCCTGGAACGGTCGCTACAGTCCGACCGCTGGGGACCATCAGGGCCCTGGGAGAAAAAGCAATGTTAGTGGCCGGTGAAACTCCACTTTCACCACTGGGACTGGGTGCCTGTGTGGAAATGGGAAGAACAGCTCAGGATATGGATCACAAGGTGATAGACCAAGAGGTACGTATCCATCCGCAATCTAATATCCCGTCCCATCGACAAGACAGCTCAGCTTTCTCTTTTCCCTTTCCAATTTCATCTCCTCTCCCTCTAACAAGAAGCTTGCGAACAGCGTCAGTGCAGGAGTCATTCTCGACTTCTCTAACTGCTTCATTGCATTGCATTGCCTTGCTTCTTTCTTCCGTTCCTTAATTCTATCTGTCTTATACTCCACCGTTGTAAACGGTTTTCTAGCTGCCAGCGAAGCGCGGTTTTGCTGGATAAAAAGGAGTCCAACTCAAGGTGAGATTAACCAATTCCTAGCGGCTGATACCTACATATCCTTGCCAAAAGAGCTCATGGCTCGTGCTGTTTTCTCCCCTGGCATCTCTTGATTATCCTAGGATGACAGTCGAGCTTGGTTGTTGAACGACTGACTTAAAAAAAAAGTCCCGTGCGACATCCATATATAACCTATCACGGGTACACTTCTCTTTACCTTCTCTTTGCTAATATTTGCTTTTCATATAGAACTTTATTTTTAATTACCTTTTCGATCCCGTAAACATGTCTGAGTCCGAGAGCTTTGACGTTGTTCAGCACGAGGAAGCTGTCGCTTCTCAGTCTGATGCTGCTGCCACTGAGCCCGAGAGCCCTCAGGCAACCGCTCCTGCGTCCCCCGAGACTCCCAAGGAGAAGGCAAAGGAGAATGGAGAGTCAAAGCCAGCCTTAAAGAAGCCTACTACAACCTCCACGACGGGTACCCGTCGACCTGGCTCTACTTCCACCACGGCCAAGCCTGCTGCGGCTAGCACTCGTGCCCCTGGCGGTCTGAGCAAGCCCCCAACCCGACCTCCTGCCTCGGCTGTTCGCCGTCCTGCGACATCGACTTCTAGCGCGAGCCACCGAAGCCGACCTAGTATGAGCGCCAGCGAAGATGATAAGAAGTCGACTACCTCCACCGCTTCTTCTGCTCGCAGAACAAGCTCTATTGTATCTAGTCCAGGCAAGACTGCTGAGCGAAGGACCGTTGGTACTACAAGCTCGACAACTGCTACTCGACGGCCTCCGTCGACATCCACCACGGCCCCACGAACTTCTACTACCCGAACGGCAGCTAGCCCTAGCACTACCGCAACACGAACCGCCGCCACTCGATCAACGGCTGCAACACCCACCGCCAGCAAGCGCCTCTCTACTTCGGGCTCCTTGACTGCTGCTTCCCGAACTGCAACTCGACCTGCTGCTCCTTCTGCAGAATCTGCCAAGGAAATCGAGGCCCTCAAGGCCAAGCTGGCGGAGGGTGAGAGCGAGATCGAAGCTCTCAAGGCTGAGGTGAAGAACTCGGAGGAGAAGATCGCTGAGCTCACTGAGAAGATTGGTAGGGAGGCGACCCCTACCGAGACTGACGCAAAGCCTACTGAAGATAATGACGAAGTCATTGCCACTCTCAAGTCTGAGCATGAGTCTGCAATCGCTGCTCTCGAGAGCCAGGTTTCTGAGGCGAATGAGAAACTGCATGCTGCAGAGAGCGATCTCGAGAAGCTTCGAGCTGATCTTGATGCTGCTGTTAGCGCCAAGGAAGCAAGCGAGACTGAGCTCGCCTCATTGAAGAAGCAGCTCGAGGCTGCTCAGGCTGAGAATGAGGAGAAACTCAAATCTAGTCAGGAGGCACTCCAGAAAGCCATTGAGGAGAATGCATCCAAGATCGAGGAGTTGAAGGCTACCCTTGAGGCTGAGAAGACATCTGCCATCGAGGCTCTGGAAGCAAAGCACAAAGAGGATCTTGAGAAGGGCCAGACTGACGCTTCCTCTCACGGAAATGCTTTGGCTGAGCTCAAGGCTTCCCATGAGGCCGCGACTGCTGAGTTGCAAAAGAAGATCGACGAATTAACCTCTTCGCAGTCAGCCCTTGAATCCGCCAACGACGACAGACTCAAGTCTGAGCAGGAGGAACACAGCTCCAAGATTTCTGCTCTTGAGGCTGATGCCGCGGGGGCTAAGGCGAAGCTGGAGGCTGCTGAGAATGATGCCGAGGCAGCCAAGTCTGAGATCCAGTCTCTCAATGGCGAGATCACCAAGCTTCAGTCCAGCTTGTCCGAGAAGGAAACTGAGCTCGAGGCTGCTAAGCAAGATCTTGCTAAGGCTCAAGAGGAGGCTGCATCCCTGAAAGCTGCTGCCGAGGACGCCCAAAAATCCCTTGCTGAGAAGGAAGAAGAAATTGCTAAGGTCAAGGAGATGCATGAGGAACGCATGAAGAGCATTTCTCAGGATTACGAGACCGAAATCGAGTCTCTTCGAGGAGACGCCTTCTTCAAACGCAAGTACGAGGAGCTTGAAACACAACACAACGAGCTCCAGACTTCCTCTTCAGAGGCTGCTGAAGGCCACGGCAAGGCTCTTGAAGCTGCTAAGGCTGAACATGCTGCTGCCGTTGCTGCTTTGGAAGAGAAGGAGGCCGAGCACCAGAAGAATCTCGATGCGCTCCGTGCCAGCCACGCTGAGGAGCTCGAGTCTGCAAAGAACTCTGCTTCAGGAGACCACGATGCTCACATTGCCGAGCTCGATTCTCTCAAGGAGAACCATGCTAAGCAGTTAGAAGTGATCAAGAACGAAGGTGCCTCTACCCATGCTGAGGAACTTGAGTCTATCAAGGCTGCCCATGCCAGTGTTCTAGAGGCTCTTAAGAAAGAGCACGACGAGGAGAAAGAGAAGCTTGTTGCCGGTCACAAGAGCGAATTAGCTTCTGTCAAGGATGCAAGCGAAACGACTCATGCTACTGAGATTGCTAGGCTCATGACGGAGCTCGATAATGCTAGGGAGTCTGGCGAGACTGCCCATGCTACTGAACTTGAGTCTCTGAAAGTCAAGCTTGAGGCCGAGAAGGATGCTAGCGACAAGGAGCATGCTGAGGCTTTAGCCAAGGCTCAAGAAGGCATCGAGGCTGCCAAGAATGCTGGTGATGAAGCCCATGCTGCTGAAATCGCCAAGCTTAAGGCTGACCTTGAGGCTGCCAGAGATGCTGCCAAGAAGTCGTTGGAGGCTGAGTTGGAGACCTTGAGGTTGGAACTCGAAGAAACCAAGAAGGCCGGCGAAAGCAAGCACGCTGAAGAACTGGCCAGTCTTAAGGCTGAGCTTGAGACCGCCAAGGAGGAGGTTGAGAAAGCACGCGAGTCCAACTCACAAGCCATTGAGATGGCCCGATACGAACTTGAGCAGAAGCATGCCGATGAGGTCGAGAAGCTTCTCGGATTCAACAGCGAGGTCATTGAGCGCATGAAGCGGGAAGGTGGCGATGTCAAGAAGGAACTGGAGGAGATGACTCTGGCGCACACCAAGGCTATCGAGGATATGATGGCTGAGCACAGGAGCAATAACAGCCACCTGGAGGACAAGCTCGCTCAACAGGCTGCTTCCAACGCTGAACTTGAGGCTTCCCTGGAGGCTGCTCAGGAATCTCTTGCCAAGGCTCAACAGGAAGTTGAGGACCTTTCTCAGCGACTTGCTCAGGAGAAGACCGAGCGATTCACTGCTCTTGCTGAGCTCGAGGAGGCCAAGAACACCAAGCCTGACACTTCCGAGGCTGATGCCCTCAAGCGAGAGCTTGCTACAACCAAGAAGTTCCACGAGGATGTCGTGAATAGCCTTGATATGGAAATCAAGGGGACACAAAACATGCTTGAGGAGCGAAGAAGCGAGCTTATAGCCAGCCAGAAGCAGATTGAATCTCTGACCGAGGACCTTGCCCTGGTCAAGAAGGAACTCGAGGCTTCCAAGGCCGAGGCCGAGGCGAGCAAGAAGACTGCCAGCGCTGATTACCAAGATCTAAGCGATAGCATGACTGCACTTGTTGAAGAGGCTACAAACAATACCAAGGACCTCCAAGCCAAGCTGGATGAAAGTGTGGCCAAGGTCGAGGATAATGAGAAGAAGATCGAGATATTGGAAGCTCAACTCAAGGTCAAGGAAGCCGAGATTGCAGAGGCAAAGGTACGGGTGCATTGAGAAACCCGTAAAGCAATGTTGACTAAGATGTGAATAGGCCAACGCTGCCGTTGCCAAACCCAAGGGTCTCTCGGCCAGCAGATTTGCCAACGCAGATGACGGCGACAACGCTGCTGCGAACGAAGATGCAGCGGAAGGTGAGGAGATTGACGACCATTCCTCAGCAGCACTTGCTTCGGTGCGAAAAGCCCCTGCATGATGCACCCGCACGAGATCCAATGTGCCATGCGGTCTTTTTGTCAGTTCAGGGCTAACATATGGATTGTAGATAAGTAAGGCGAGACTCACAGCCAAGCAAATGGATACCCTCGATAGGGAAATGAGGGATCGCAACTTGCTGTAAGTACATGATGGGGCTTGTACGATCTAGACCACGAAGCTGACAAGCTACCAGGATATTGAAGTCTATCACGGATGTCAAGTCGCCAAAGCTGGGTAGTGAACATCATTACGAGCAACAGCAATTCGAGCAGTCGCAGTTCAGTTAAAGGAGACATGGCAAACGACGAATTTTCTATTCCGCTTCTATGGTCACTTTACAATTTAGTTCTCTGTAATACCCGCGGCCTGTCTGCAGAGCTGCAATTTTGCTTATTGCTTTTATTACTTGCATACACAACATTATGGGGAAGAGTCACAGGATATGTGAGATGGGAGGAAGATGGGGATGGAGATGGTGTTTAGACCGTCCTTGTGTCAACATGTAACAGAAGAGATGGTGCGAGATACATATACGTATGTACGTACGACAATGTCGAGGTTGACGATACCCTGCTTTGTTTCAATGCATTTGTGCTGTATTTTGTGACTGTGATCTCACGATGACTTATTAATAGTGGCACTGACTGCAAGGTACCTAGCTTGGCAAAAATGACCAAGTTACCACTGTAACAAACTGCACTACGGAGTACAGTCAGTCAGTACCTACTGCTAGCCATTTCGCTTTGACGCTGCATAACATCTTCACCAATCGCCAATTATGCCGAATAATTCACCCAAAGAGCGGAGACTCCGCCATTTTCCTGAGACACAATGACGTTGCTCAGTGTGAGTATTGGGTGAGCTATGTATGGAAGTATGTATGTATGTATCAATGTGCTGATAACTGCCGTTCCCCTCACAACAATTCTCTCATAATCTCAACATTTAACAACTCAGCGGCTGTGGTTCCTCTTACACGACCCTTTCTGAGGAAGGACATATATAAAAACCGCCCAGACCTGCCCCCATTTCATCAACTTCAACTTTGCTTGACACAACTTCGATCAATCACTTCAATATGGAGGGATACGCTATTCCTACCAAACCTGTCGCCAACAAAGACTCAATCGTGTCTGGTAGACAATGGCGCTTCACCCTCATCAACGACATTGTTCTCCGCTATGAATGGGCCGAAGATGGCGTCTTCGAAGATCGCCCGTCCACCTTTGCGCTCAATAGAGAATTCCCTACTCCAAAATTCACAGTCTCGGATACAGAGGATCAGCTAGAGATAAGAGCAGATGCCTTCCAAATCACATACAACAAAAAGCGCTTCGACAAATACGGTCTTGTTGTTAGCTTCAGTAACAAGAATACCCTCTGGGGCGCTGATTGGCGATATGGCGAGACACCCCAGAATCTTGGTGGCACAGCCAGGACGCTCGATGAAGTGAATGGACGGTGTGAACTTGAGTCCGGTATCCTTTCCAGAGCGGGATACTCGGTACTCGATGATAGCAACTCTATGCTCTTCGACTCTTCTGGATTTGCAGCACCGAGACGACCTGGAGATCGAATCGATGGGTACCTCTTCTCGTATGGCTACGATTACAAGGCTGCCATGAAGGCCTTCTTTGCCATTTCTGGAAAGCAGCCTCGTCTCCCTCGATGGGCACTCGGCAATTGGTGGAGTCGCTACTATCCTTATACTGATGAGGAGTACCTCAGGCTCATGGACAAATTCGAAGCTGAGAAGGTCCCGCTCTCAGTCGCTGTCATCGATATGGACTGGCATCAAGTCCACGGCGATCACATCCCGCATGCTGGCTGGACGGGTTACACGTGGAACAAGGAGCTCTTCAAAGATCCCAAGGCCTTCACCAGAGCTTTGCACGACAAGAAACTCAAGGTTACCTTGAATGATCATCCACATGCCGGTGTGCATCACCATGAGGATCAGTATGAGGCAATGTCCAAGGATCTTGGGCACGACACCTCTGACAAAGCTCCGATTCTCTTCAACCCTGTCGATCAGAAGTTCATGCACTCTTACCTCAACACACTCCACCGAAGTCTCGAGAACGATGGCTGTGATTTCTGGTGGATTGACTGGCAGCAAGGTCCATACAGCCGTGTCCGAGGTCTCGATCCTCTTTGGCTTCTCAACCATTATCACTTTCTCGACAATGAGAAGCAAAATGGGGAGGGTAAGGCTATCATCTTCTCCCGTTTCGGAGGTCCAGGCAGTCATCGTTATCCTGTCGGGTTCTCAGGTGACAGTATCATGACTTGGGAATCTCTCGAGTTTCAACCTGAGTTTACAGCTACAGCGTCCAACATTGGCTATGGGTGGTGGAGCCACGACATCGGTGGCCACATGGGTGGTTATCGTGACGACGAGCTTGCTACTCGATGGGTACAATATGGTGTTTTCTCGCCTATCATGCGGCTCCATTCCCAGATGGGCTTGTTCACTTCCAAGGAACCCTGGCTGTATCGCCCTGAGTTTGCGGAGGTGATGCAAAATTTCTTGCGGTTCCGTCACCGGCTTATCCCATATCTTTACACCATGAACTGTGCTTCATCGTCGAGCGATGAGCCACTTGTGCAGCCTCTATATTGGAAGTTTCCGGACAGAGATGAAGCATATGGAAAGCCAAACCAATACTACTTTGGCTCAGAACTAGTGGCTGCACCCATCGTGAAGCCCCGCGACAAGAGAACGAATCATGGTGCCGTTGATGTTTGGGTACCTCCTGGTCGACATGTCGACATCTTCACTGGAACTATATACGACGGGGACCGGGACATCAAGATGTTTAGAAGCATCAAGAACATGCCTGTTCTTGCGCATGAGGGCTCCATCATTCCTCTCGATGCGGACCCTACCCCTAGCAATGGTGGTGAGAGCCCTCAGAACTTTGAGGTTCTCGTTGTTGTAGGCAAGAATGGCAGGCTCAAGGTTGAGGAAGAGCTTGATGAAAATGATAAGGCTGATAAAGGGAACTACAGCGAGTCTCCCATTCTTGGCTATTTCCAGCAAAGTGGCAGGCTCTACTTTGAGCCTAAGGGCAAAGCTTGGAGTATCAAGTTTCTATCTATCATGGAGATTCCCAAGGGTTTCAAGGTCGTTAGCGGTGTCACTGATCAGACAGGTCTTGACGTCAAGCCATATGTTGAGGATTATCCCAAGGTGCCTGGGCTAGTCGTCCAGATCCCTGTGCTTCCCGATAAGTTGGATACGGTGTCTATCCAGCTGGGCGATGAGCCCAGGTTGAGCGTGCTTGATCCGTTGAACCGTATCCAGGACCTGATCCTAGACTATCAGATGGACATGTGGACCAAGGAAAAGCTTTGGGGAGTTGTCAAGGCTCCCCAGCCCACGGCGGTCAAGGTTGGACGACTGATGACTTTGGGACTGGATGAGGAGTTGCTTGGACCGGTAATGGAGTTGCTCATGGCTGACAGCCGCTACGAAACATCCTCCAACTGATTACACTGTCGGATTCCAGAATTTGCATGGGTCAGCCAACTTACGCCAGAGTTTCTCAACGTCCAATACCTTCACACACACACTCACCTTGAGCAAAAAACAACCAGCATAAGACTCAAAAGGCATTTAAAAAAAAACATACAACACCAGGTATTCGCTGGTCGTCACCGACCCAACTACTAATCCGGCGCTTCGCAGCTTGACGATGGGGGAGCGGACGGGACCCCGTATTCTCTGCGAGCTATGGTCGTATGTGCTGGTTGATGGGCTTGGATGGGGTTAAGAGAGGCAAGAGTTGTCAGTTGATAGATAGGTCGATTCTCTCAAACGATTCAATATTCTTGTAGAGAAAGCGGGCAATAGGGAAGTAAATCAGATCAACTATCTCAAAGCTCAATTACACATTCTGCTTGGTGTTATCCAGACCCAACCGTTATCCAATGCCACTAGACGTAAGGTATTTGGACCAATCGGGCATTGATAGTCACTAGTAGCACAATAGGAACAAAGGAAACAGAGCTGATGGATTATTTCATATGGATAACGTTATTCTCTTGGACAGGGACTAAAATGAAGTGGTCTAGGTTAGCGACTAACTAATAAGCGAGCCCTTCAAATATACGCCGTAACAAGTCGACTCCTCATAAAGCATGTTGCATTGCTTTCATGCAGGCAAACTGCCAATGTTAGTCCATCTGAGCCCTGAGTACTTCTGCTCAATTCAGGCTGTTGTAGTCGTGTTCTGCAGTAAAACGTGAGAGGTACATCTCAGCAAATAGTAGACTCCGGTGGCGAGTGGGGCGCAACACAACGCAGACATCGTCACTTTCTGACCTCGATTCAACCTCAATCGAGCTTGACTCATCAACTCGATATCCAATCACAATCACGATCAGGATGACAACGAGACTTAGAAACGCAAACCCTTGTGACGGCTGCGCCTTACGTCGTGTTAAATGTGAAGAAGGAAAACCATGTCACGAATGTCGACTCAGAAGCATCGAATGCACCGCCTTGAGAACCCGTAAGAAGCGTGGGCCAAAGGGCGGACCTCGAAGCACAACCAAAGAAAAAGTCGAGAGATTTCAACAGAGCATCAAGGAGACTCAATCCTGTATCATTCAAGACGATTCTCAGTCTCATTCCGACCCTTCCAGCTCTGTACCTCTCCCGCCTTATCGCTTACCACTCTCTGAATATCAACGTTTCCTCCAAATCTCAAAACGACCAGTATCTTCCATTTGGATGGTCATCAACCCCGACCACCTATTTACAAAAATATCAGACAACCCCAATGACTACGAGTCTCATGCTCTAGCGGCTGCACTGTGTGCTGCCACCGTAGCTCAACTAAGACTACCAGAACATGCTGGCCCACGAAACGCCCCTTCATCTCTTCAGTTTGCTACCGAGTGTCTTCAGCTGAGAGAGCTTTATGATTACCGAGAGAGCTACAGTCTGGCCTCTGCACTCATACCTTTCTTTCTTCATGTTTACCACTCCAACGGCAATAAGCTACGGACTGCTGGCCTATTTCTGAGAGAAGCTGTGACGCAAGTTCAGCTCATGCAACTTGGTTATCCTGAGACGTATTGCCATCTTACTAAGCAGGAGCAATCACTTCGACTTCGCATATACTGGCTTGTTCTCATCACTGAGAGGTACAGTAGACCTTAAACTTTCAGTCATGCTTGCTGACATTTTGTCTCAGAACATATTCTGCACAGCATGGTTTGCAAGCGGTTCTGCAAGTCATAGATGTCTTCCCAGACACGCAAGATGACATGGCAGATGAGCAACGAATGCAAGCTTTCATCTCCCTCACAAGACTCTTTGCATATCTCGAAAGTAACTTGACAACAATTTCATCAAACCAGCAGCCCCTTGAGAGGCAGAAGCTGGTATCATATCAAGCCGCTCTATGCCTAGACGCACACGACCACGCTGCTCGTGAAGCTCAACGAGTTGACTTATTCGTCACCCGCCAATGGATCAGACTCATTCTATGGGAGTACACGGCTCGCCACTTTGCAATGTCGTGTTACCCAGATGACGAAGCTTTCTCTCTTTTTCTTCCAGTCAAGATCGGCCACAAGATGCTCTCACTTTTTTCAATGGTGACAAATTCTGCCATCACAACCCACGGATACGGCATTGTAAGTGACAAAGGGAGATAGTTCGTACTGGAATTGACTTTGATATTACAGGAACTTAAAGTATTCCGATTAGCAGATGCAATGCTTGATATCGTTGCGTGCACACCATTTTCAGCTCATGGAAGTAGTATGCTTGTTGGTGCAGGAGAAATCTTGTACTCGCTACAACATGTACTGCACTCTGTTGGAGGGCGAGACTCTGGTTTTCTACACAAAATACAGAACCGAATGTCACAACTGGAGTTGACAACTGGATCATGGCCATACCTTGCCATATCAGACACAGGGGATGTGATAGAGGAGATAGAGAACGATCAAGTCTTATAATAGTCTTTAATTTGTGTAATAGGTTAATATGAACACTGGGAGTTCGAACCGAGAGTATACTCAAACGATGTTCAATTTACGAATTATATCTTGCCTAGTATGAATAACTGTAATTTAACTATTCACTTTGGTTTTTTCTAGCAATTCCTCGCATGTTATAAATAATTCAAGTAAAGTCCAGATGAAGAAGAGTGTTTGTTTTATGCCAGACGTCGACAAACTGTTTCTTGTTAGGTAGCAATAATCGGCTACATGTTATCAAGCGAGCTTATCCCCTGTGGCTTAGTTGGCTAAAGCGTCCGACTGTTATTCATAGACAATCGGGAGATCGGAAGTTCGAGCCTTCCCGGGGGAGTTCTCTTTTGCTGTTCGTAACTACGATGCCAAATTACTTTTTATTTAACTTAGTAAACATAGAAAGTCGGTTTTAATTTCATCTTATTTATTGGTTTATAGAAAGAAGCTGTTATGCTCTCTGGTTTTGAGGCTACTCATTGGTCTCGGGTAAGTAGGTGTTGCAAATAGTGGTTCAGACAGTCGAGGTCGAGGTGATATAGTACGCTTCAGTACAAGCAATATGCACCAATTGATTGGGATCACTGATGTTGTATATGCCGCTAAATCTGGAGTAATTCCCTTTCCGAAAAATATAACCCTACATGACGGATTTGAGAATCCGAGAGATTGTGCTCAAACCGTTCTTGTTCCACCAGAGCGCTACATCTACCTGAATACAGCGGACACAGCCAGAACTAGACCAGAAGCAGTACTAACCTACCGCTCTAGATAAGAAATACCAGGAATAGACAAACACCAGAGGTTCAGCCGTGAAGGAATCAATGGATCCAGGTTGAAGAGTCAGACCAATGAACAGAAAATGCTGTGTTGCCAAGGGTCCACATCGACAGGCACAATCGCCAAGTCTAACTCAATCTGTCGCTACCCAGCGCTCGCTCGCTGTAGGGCTGCTAGCTTACCCTCGACGGCTGTGGCTGCGCCTTGTAACAGATGGGGGAGATGCAGGGCAGATCAAGAGATGGAAGCAATGGCGAAGGCAGTTGATCTTTGAGCAAGTTTATATAAAGACGATGCTGTTCATCTTGAGAGTGAACTTTGTTGAAGCCAAGCCCTACAAAACACTGTTGACTTATACCACGTGAATCATGGCAAATCCAACAAAAGACAATCTCTATGGCTACGATGCCAACAAAATCCTCCCCATTATTGCTTCGGTGATAATAGGAATATCTCTCATAGGACATTATGTCCAGAACACGTAAGTCGTCGTCTAGGATGGATAAGTCCACCCAGATGCTGATTCGAGCCAGTCGATACAAGTTCTGGCGGGTTACCTTCTTCATGTTTTACGCCGGCCTGTTCTTCTGCATCGGATGGGTAGTGAGAGCCATCTCAGTACGAAAACCAGACAGTCTTCCGTTATACATGATCTCGAGCATCTTCATCTATCTCGCCCCTCCGGTATACTCAGCTGCCGAATACAACACTCTTGGTCGTCTGATGCACTATCTGCCAATGCACTCCATCATCAACCCGAACCGAATCGTGTACATATTTGTCTTCTTGGGTTCTCTTGTTGAGGTTTTGACTGCCATTGGTGCCTCATGGATGGCCGCTGGTAATGGTCGACAAGACGAGGAGCGACTAAGTTCTGGTGCAACCCTCATGGCCATCGCGGTTATTCTCCAAGGGACAATCGAGGTTGGCTTCATTGCCATGGTGGGAATTCTTCACAGGCGATGCTCCAGGGCCAACATGGTGCCTTCAAACGTACGAACTCTGTTCATCATGCTCTACGGCACGTCGATACTCATCCTCATCCGCTGCGTCTTCCGCGCCGTCGAGACCTTTGAGCTCAGGGATATCCTTTCCAGCGGAGAAGACAACAGTAACGCACTCATGAAGCGTGAATGGCCTTTTTATGTCCTGGAAGCCATTCCTGTCGCCCTTTATACGTACTGGCTTAATATCATCCACCCGGGACGATATCTACCTCACGACCAACGTCAATACCTCGACTTCGATGGCGAGACAGAACGCATGGGCCCAGGATGGATTCATAAACGGCACTGGGTGATGTTTATCGCAGATCCGTTTGACTTTATCGGGATGTTGTCGATGAAGAAGAGAGATCCCTATTATCTTCGCCCGAATGAGTGGCCTGAGACGGACAACTGTTTTGCCCAGGGCAGAGGATCCAACGTTAAGCCGGGAAAGTACAAGGCGCTTTCCAAGAATGAATCGAATGAGTCGAGTGTCTGATGTAATGGTCAGGGGTGAGTAGATCTCGATGGGGATTGTGTTTGAGATATATATCCTCTTGCATAGTAACCCTACGTATGTACTTCTCTTTTTCTTTTCGAAGCGTCTGTATGTAAGATAGATATGATGGCATGAATTCATCATAGTTTTAGTGTAAAAATTTGTCAAGTTTAGGCATACTTTAGGATGTATTTATGGTGAGATTGATTGATGATGCCCCCAACTTCTGCCATTCGGTCAGATAGATCTCGGCGTCTCGGTAAAACAACACATTAGGGGTTTTCCCTTCTAGGCAGAATAGACTCTAATTGCCTCTTATCCAATATCAACTCTCAATGAATAAGCCATTTAATATATGCTTTTATCCTGAGTCAACCATTCCATGGTGAGATTAGTCTTCTTTTATCATGCTTAGTCTACGCTTCTGTCGTTCCGACTTTCAGGGTCGAGATGCATGCAGACAGGAATAAATTTAAACATATTTGTTAAGCTTACCTGATGTGCCTCACGAGACAAATCCCTCTTCTTGGCTCTAAATCTAGGCCATGAAAGGATCATGTCATGTCATCCATGTACTGTATGTAAGCGGGACGATCGGTGACTTCATTGCCGGTTGCGGCCCCACATACATCCCGACAATGACGTCGCTTGGCGAGCACTGACAGTATTCTTGGCTGCGGTTGGTTTCCTTGGCCACAGGGGGAAAAAGCCCGACGGCTTAAGGACGTCATTCGCAAATCACAGCTGGAAGCCCCTGTAATTATTAGCGGTTACACCGCATTAAAATGACCTCTGATGGCCCTGATGGGTGATGATAGCTGATTCTCTAGTTGTTTAGCTGCTGTACCGTTGCATCCGCACGTCAGACTCTTTTGTCGTTGGGGCCCGTCCGTCTCTGTCTGGGCCCGTCTCATCAGGATCATGCTATGTACCTAACTTTAGACCTCTAAATAAGTATCATGGCAACCCGCCCGCCTCACACGATTAGCTTTAAAAACTAAACTTTGCCACTGAAATGGGCCCTTTTCTCTTTATGATCGACCCTCCACACATTTTTCCCATTTTCTCCCTAGAACCAAGTTATCTGGTCTGGTTTGGTTTAGCTTGATCTCCAGTTTACCTCACCTCATTCTCGACTTGGCCATCTCGTCCTCCTCTTCTCATCATCACCAACACCACCCAAGGCAAAACACCACATCCCTATACAACAATGCCTGAGGTGCGTAGGGGCAGCCTTGCCCCAGTGTCCGACTCGGCCCTCTCGTCGACAGATGTCCCTGAACCCCCCGTGGTCTCTCGCCCCCCGCAGTCGCACCAATCCTCGACTAATGGTGTACGATTCGACCTTCCAGAGGAGGCAGCCTCACCAGTTTCACCGCGAGAACCCCTCGACTCAGCGTTTGCAGAACTACCTCGACGGACATCTGAAGGTGCTCGGCGAACCTCTGAGGGCGTTCGACGGAACTCGGATGCTCCTAGAAGGAGTTCAGATGCGCGAAGAAGCTTATCCTATGCTCAGCGACCCCAAGCAGAAGCATACTACGATTCTCGAGCCGCCACCCAAAAAGAATATCGACGACGAGCTACAACATTACTCGAGTACTACGATGAAAACCCCCATCTGCTGCCTCAGCTCCCGTTTACATGGCATCATGGCTGGAAGCGCTGGCGACTCTTCATCTTCGCATTCCTGGTGTTTGTCGACGCATCCGCGGTTCCGATAGCTCTATACTACGGACTCAAATATGCAGGGGACGTTGAAGGATGGATCATCTTTGCGGTAGTTACTACAATCTGGGGCGGTCCTACGTACTTGGAGTTCGCCATCCGCACCCTCCGATTGATCAAGGTGGATAGGTTCTACCGACCGCTAGGAACGAATCACCGGTGGTGCTTTGATATGCTGACGTACTCTTCCACCCTCACTATTTTTGTGGTCACTGCTTTGTTCATCATTGGCAGTGCACCTCACAATGTTTGGCTGAGAGTGCTGTGCATGCCTGCTCCAGCTATTCTTTACTGCTATGGTGGTGTTCTGTTCCTCATTACGCTTTACCACCAGATGAACTGGCCAGCTCCTTTCCGCATCAGCTCAACTGCGAAGGGAGAAAAGGTATGTTGAAAAGCACAAAACTAGCAGTTTGCCATATGCTAATTCTATGCAGGTCTTACCAGGTGTTTACTACTTCATCGAGGATGTTATCGCGGTTAATGCCCTTGGTGGCCGGCCTTATCGGGAAGCATTAGCAGCTCGATACAAAGCTAGCCCACGTTTCCGAGAGATGGTCTACAAACAATCCTGGTTCTGGTCCATCCCGGCGCTAGTACTCGCCGTCCCCCTTACCGTCATATCCGTCATTCCACAAGTTCCGGCAACCGGCGCCTATGGTGTTGCATGGGCAGTTCCATTCTTGTGGGCCGTTGTTTGGGGTATTATCACGATCAAGTGGTGTAAGAGAGACATGAAGCGGGAGAGGGAAGAGTGGGAACTCGGAGTTGATCCTGAAAAGGAGATTAAGAGAAAGGGATCATCTATCGAGACGGCATCATAGTGGGGGGTGAGGAGAGAGAGCTTGGTGGTGGTGATTTAATAGCGAGCATGATGGCATACACGATATCCGCAGGCCTTGGGCGTTTGGGAGTGAGAGCCGCAATAATGATAACGATCAGAATGAAGTGTAGCTACAGACGATGTCTCCATTCCATATCTGTACGTATACATATCTATTGATAGCAACAACGAATATGAAGAGAAGCTGTTATCATATCACTTGAAGCCCTTGGAGTTGCGCGTTAGCCCACACCTTAGCTCTTCTTAGTTGTGCGCACCACTAGAGCGACGCGTGTCTGTCACCACTACCACCATCATGCTACTGTCATATCAGCACAGCCCCCAAGTCTCAGCATCATCCGTTGTGTGAGCCAGCGAATAGCTAGTGTGAATTCAACGGTAGATCTCGGGGAGTCGGCGCTTAATGGCTCCGAGAGAGTGGCATCTGGAACGGGTCTTTTTTGGTGTCTCATTGTCTTATGATTTTGACTCCCGATGAAGCCGAAGTATCGGGCCTGTCCTCAGGGAGCAAGAAAACACCGGACCTTCAGTTGAGGTGACAAAATAAACTTAGTAAAAGGTATCCTAAGTTTCTACTAAATTTAGACTCACTTTATGCTAACTTACCTAAGTGTTTTTGTCACTTAGGGTCAAGATCCTGAGTTTTCTTCCCCCCCCCCCCCCTTGCCCGTCCTGTGCATTGATATCAATGCTTAAACGGTGATGGCGGCATAGTAATCCTTGTCAGGTAAGGTTAATTCTTGAGAGGTCATTGCAAGCTATCTATTAGTGAGTTTTTCATTATCATCCTGAGCACTGCCGAGGCCAATCCATAAAATCTCAGAAAAACGGTCTGTCTAAAACGTCCATTCAGCTGTCTATGGTGAGCGTATGCGCGTTGGCGCCAATGGCCGACAAACTTTCCAGAAATGTTGGTTATGGAGTGCTGGCGACGAACAAAAGAACGGGCCGGGTCGAAAGACTTCATTCTGACTACAACGCATACAACCCCTTAACTGACTGGCTAGACCTCGCCGCTTGTCCTATGCTGCCGTCAGGGGATGAACTTATCAAAAATATTTGGGCTTGCAAGGAGTATATTCTTAGCTGGACTGACTCCCTCCCTTATCTCCGCTGTACATACGGCTCTGTGTACAATGGTCGGCGAGTCTGAGAAAGGGAGACTGGGTGACGAGTTAAGGCCAACATCAGATATATAAAACTTGCTTGAGAAGAATGAACGATGACGATTGATAGAGGCCCCCTGAAGTAATTTACCTCCTATAGTTTCTCTCAAAAGGTGACTGAATGTGAAATGCATAAATCCCAAATATCTATGTCTCGATGTAATGATCCTCGGTGCGCGTGGCAATGTCGCGAAAACCATCAGTTATCTGTGGGTGGTTGTCGAAGTTGGGCTCCTCGCGGGTAGCTCCCGATACAGGACTCTCTGCCATCTTAGAATATGTACGGACACTATCCGAAATCAGAGTATATGAGAAGGGACCGAAGCGCGAAGCGTGGCTGGTGTATTTGCACTGAAGAGCGACCCTAGAGGCGATATGTGTTGTATAGATGAGAAGACGAGGAAAACTCAAAGTGTGCGATTAGAGTGAGTGAGTGGGCGAGGGAGTATGGGGAAGAATCAGGATTGATGGAAGTGGAACTATCTGTATACAAGGTGCAGGGACTGGGGTTGAAAAAGAAAGTCGAGGTGTGCGAAGAGGCAAGTCAAGAGAGAGGAAGCTCGAAGAAGGGGAGAGTTAAGTACATACATATCTCACCCTAAGGGTCCTAAAGATCCTAAGGATCACGTGGGTTTATGTTTAGCCCCTGAATCATCGATGCGAATACCAGATAGTTTGACACTTGCACAGCAGTTGTGAGCTTTTATCCTTTCCATCTCTGTTTTCGAAGCCTGCTACATCTACGCCCTCGGCATATCCAATTTGCAACTACGGCATCTACGTACGAAGGACCGGCAAACATCGAGATTGGCAGTCTGAGAGAATCTCTGTTGGAATTGAAGAGTGCACTGAAGACAACTGTTGGTACGCAAAAGGGCAGGAAGAGAGCGAAACTCTCATCTATGACAACGGAATAAGCAATGAATCATGTGGAAGGAGAACTCGATATCATGAGAAACGGACTACAAGCGCTGCATTGTGACTCAAAGGTCAAGATTTACCAGACAACGTCGCCATTCGGCTTCACAGATGTATCGCGAACATGAAGAAGGGAGACATCACCAAGGAGGATATCAAGAGAGTCGACTCACTGCTCTCGCGTGTTTTCAAACGGCCTGAATTCGGGAAGGTGTCTAAGGATGTCGTCCAGAGTGGCGACTACATCGGTAAGAACCGTACATGTCCGTTGACCACCGAACCTTCTAATTATATGTACCAGGAAGCAACGTGCTTAAGAATGAGATCGCCAAGAGGCCCAAGAGTGGCGATGCCATGGATGATTTGGAAATGGAGAGTTTCTTCATAGAAGATGACGACGATGACGATACGGAGATGTGATGCCTTGAGAAAAGTCGATGCTTCGGCAGTCACAAGCAGACAGTCGCTTGGAGGAGGACCTATGAATATTGGTTAACAATTGTCTTACCATACATAGTAAAATCAACGTTAAATTTTAATGGTATGCTACGTGTGTTGCCGATGCAGACATAAGATCACTCGTCATGGCAGTCAGCGCCTACGTTGAGAACAATGGTCTGCCTGAAACGCCTATTTAGCTGTCCTAATATTAATAATAACTAAACTGTATTTAGGAACCTAGATAAAAGCTACACCAGTAATTCTGATAAATTCTTTTTCTTGATCTTTCCAGAGCTTTTCCACAAGGCCTTCCTCCTTGAATCCATCGAGCAGCTTGACAACTTCAACTGAAGCACTCTCACCATCCCAATCAACACTATAGACACCACTTCCCTTATTCCCGCCAGTACCAACAGCAACTTCTCCCTCTTTGATACCGTTCTCACTACCCTCTTTATCAGGATATCTCCCAGTCAAACACAACCACGCATGTCTCTCTCCACACTCCTCCTTAGGTAACCACTGTCTCCTCACAGTCATGCTGACCTTGAACCAATACTTCATAACCTGCATCATGAAACCGTCTCCACTGCGGATTAGGTTTGTATCAACAGAGCCAGGGAAGTTGTGAATGAAGGAAACTTCTGGTGCTTGACGAGCCAGTGCTTCCAAGGACAGAGTCAGGGCCGAGCACATGTGCCCTCGGGAGTTGTGAATGCTGGTAAAGGGGATGTTGCGAGCTGCTATATCGTCGGAGAAGAGCTTACCCTCGTGCGTACCAGCCATGACGCTTATTACACGACGAAGAGACGGTGCCTTCTTTAGCAGTGGGAGGAGATTGACTGTGAGACGGTTGCGAGAGTAGATGGTTAGGCCGGTGACCAGAGGCAGCCCCTCTTCGGTATCTAAGTCTATTAGCATGCACAAAGTAGCAGTTGGATGACGATAGAAGACTTGCCAACACCGATTCTTAGTGTCCCCTGACTTAGGAATAAGACATTCAAGACTGTCTCCTTGCTCTTGATATCTCGACAAACCTCATCCACATTCTTCAACAAGCTCATGTCCTTCTTGATGAAGACATATTCTCCTTCGGGATTCGACTCCTTCAACTCAATTTGTAGTCTATCACCCGCCTCTTGAGAACGGCCGATGTAATAGATTTTGGGCTGTGTAGTATATTTGGCAAATGCTTTGAGAGCTGTCTCGCCAATACCTGCTGTTGCACCAGCGAAGACGGCGACGAGACCGGCTGGGAGCTTTGAAGCAGCCGAGGCGTTGGTCTGCTGCACCCGAGATAGAGACACCATTGTTGATAAGTTTATAGAAGAAGTGACTCTAAGTGTTGATATTGAGAGGAAATAACTGGCTCTTTTATACTGCTCTTGACACCCTCGTTTATGGACTCTGATATCGTCTCGTCAGCTTCAAGTACACCACATCCAATAGTATCATGACCTGAATACGAAAACTGGTTAGCGCCGGGAATGTAGTGGATCGTCTCTTAGAAGGATGAAACCGAGTGCGAAGTCCGGAGCTAGCGACTTATCACTGAAGGCCTGAAAGAGGCACTTTACAATGTATTATGACGTGTTTGACTCTGTATTTGTGTTGGTCTGAGTTATGCTGAGCAACAGAGGAACCATTCCTCATTAGTTGCCAATATGCGCCCTCATTCCTATGACGCAAATACCTTCAGCCTCTCAAACACATGTTCTAGAACTCATCGGGCTTATTAGACCAGCTATTCAGGCAAGTAAATTAAATATGCAAAGTGGCTTAAAATAGTGTCAGCAGCCCACTGCTCGCTCCAACATGCGCTATTCCTAAAGATGCACCCCCATAAGAAACTAAGGAATACACAAAAGAAACGAAATGATAACGCCGTATCCTCAAGCCTGACTCAAACCAGGCTTTTTACCCTTTCTAAGGGCCTCATATGCCATGTTGTTGTTATGTCCTAGCCGTTGGTGTAAAAGAAGTTGATATATAATACGGGCGAGTGACAAATGAAATGTGTTTCAGTTCGGTTATGTCCATGTCTGGTCTCGTATCGTCTCATCGTTGATGGGCCAAATCGACAGGCCGCATCATGCATTATGAATACCGCTCATGAAAAGTTACAATCCCCCAAAGACGGAGAAGATATAATGTCGTGATCCCCTTTTTACAACTGTCCCATCCTTTCACCTCCCCAGCTTCCTCCTCATGTAGCTCGTCCACTTTGTACTCCCACAGTTCATTGTTCAGGGCGGGGAGGCTCGGCCTGCCATCCATTGATATATGCCATCAACCCCATGCCAAATAGTACAACGCCAAGCATTGAGGCATAAGGTAACGCGGCTTGGAGGCGCTGGTCTTGTCCACGCACGACACCCTTTTGGGTTGCTGGTGTGATCGTGCTGGCCCGAGACAACGTCGGTGCGTCCAACGCTTCATCAGCAGTAGCGGAGTCGACGACCTCTGCTTCTCCAGTGGCGCTTTTAGAAACCCCAGAGTCAACGTTAGTCTCGCCAACGACAGCACCAGCGGCATCAGTGTCTCGCTTCCTCGACCTCGATCGAGCTTTCTTCTCAGCTGCTTCTCGAAGTGCTTCCTCAGCGCGGAGCTGAACGACCATCTCGGCAAGCGTCTTCCTATCAGCATCTCTCTCTGACTCTACAGTCTCACATCGTTGCTTCCACTCTTCCATCTGCTCCTTCATATCCCGCATCTGACTCTCCATCATGTCAATTCGACTTTGAAGAACAGCGGCTGTCTCCTGTGCAGCATCGACAGCAGGGGTCTCTTCATTGGCCTCTGCTTCAGGAGCTTCAGGGATACACTTGTCTTCTGTGGCTTCAGACACCTCTTCCGAAGCTACGCTTCCAGGTACAGCTGACCCATTCATATGCACGGTCGCGGATTCTTCCAAGCGCTTGGCGAGCTCTTCTGCTTCCTCTCGTGCACTCCTCTCCTTCTGCAGCATTTCTTCCAATTCCCGCATCCGTGCTGTTTGTGAGTCGATATCTCGCTTAGCGTTGTTGAGGGCCTCGGTAAGTTGAACAATCTGGCTGAGGTTATCAGGCCGGACAGGTGAGTTGGGAGGACCAGACTTTGGTCGCTCGGTTGGGCCACGCTTAAGTGAAGGCACATCAGGCTTCTCAGGAAGAGGCTGTTGGGGAGGGGGAGCAGGAGGATCAGAAAACCGTGCTTTGGGGTCGGCACGGAATGGTGTCCCCATTCCATTTACCATAGGTTGGGGTTTAGGGGGTTCAAGGCCTTCGGGCTTCTCGAGGTCCTTGAGGTCATCTTTGGACAATAATGTGTGGACGAATTGATTAGTGCGGCCCAGATCCTGTGCTTGAAGTCGAGCATTGCGCATTTCGTTCTGGAAAGAATTAGCCTAATCATGGCAACGGATTCGAGACGACGTACCGCAAGCCGTTTTAATATTTGATCAGTAGCAACAGGGGTAAGAAAGAATGGTCTTTGTTGTGCCATTCCGTTGGCTTGCATGTTCATAACACCGGCGCCATTGGGCATCATCCGACCGTTGCTGGCCATAGATGCATTACTGTTAGTGCGCCCTCGCAGCTGCATAGGCCCTGAAGGCATCATCATAGCGCCATTAGCTGGGTCGAGGTCGCCGAAGTTCATATCCATGACATTGCTCGATGCGCTAAGAAAGCCAGCATGCTCAACCTTGGCAGCCACTTTGTGATGGACGACTGTTTTCTGATCTTCGCTAACAATGTCGATGCCAAGCTCGAGATGGTCGGAGGTCTGCAGTTCATGCGGCTCGGATTCGCGATTTTCCTGTGATAGACGAGTCCCGTTGACAAAGGTTCCATTTGAGGACTTGACATCTCGTATATAAATTTTGCCATTGCGTTCCGCATAAATTTCAGCATGTTGTCTGGACAGCACTTTACTGTCGAAGAAACCGTTGGTTGGGGTCGGAATGGTCTTTTGGTTTGTTTGTCGGCCTATACGGAGGCTTTCGGGGGCAAAAGGCACAGCGATTGTTTTCCGTTCAAAGGTACCGTTGAGTGATAATAGATATAGAACCGGTTGGCCAGGAGGAACTTGTTCGGCACTCATGGGCCGCATCATTCCTTGAGATGTCATCTGAACCTGGCCAGGGCCGGCCTGTACAGGCCCATGGGCCGTTATCATGCCTTGACCTCTGCCAGCGGGCAGTCTAGACATGTCCTGTTGTTGAAATTCCCCTTTTGCTGGCGGCCAGGGGGCTTTCGGTTGGGGCCGTTTTCGAGGTGCGCCGTTAGCCGACCATTGGGTCAAATCTGAAGTTGAAGACAATGGAGTGCCGCCATTAGCGTGAGAGCCGTTCGAGGCAACTGTGGTAGCAGATGAGTTCGAAGATGTCGAGGAAACAGACGACGATGAGTTGGATCGAGTAAGGGTCTTGCGGGGCGCGAACATGCCAATACCACCTCGACCTTCTTCCGAATTCATTTGATGGTTGCCGTTAATCGGACCCCATGCTGGTCTTGACGCGGAGAAGGTTTGTGGGGTTGCGACTGCAGTCATGAGGATAATTGATGCTCAGCGTGTTGCGGCCGATAAACGCAGCGTCGAAGATATAAAGATGCCGGATACGGAAGTCAGACGTGTGCGGCTCGCGCGCCTACGAGGCTGATGTCACTCCACCGGCAAGTCGGAGGGTGAATGGACTTATGATGGCGGGATCGAAGAAAAACGTTGTAGTTTTGATGAAATACGATTGGAATTTGAATACTTCAAGGTGGCTTGACGTTGCTGGTGGACAAGAAAAATCATGAGCTCGTGGCTGGGAACAGGTTTTGGTAATGAAGAATTGAGACGATCGGCGATGACCCCGTCGGACCAGGGGCAGGAGGTCAAGAGGCGAGTCGGGCCAGCGACAGCCAAGATGGGTGCTTCACTCACCAAGCACGAGGATATCGCGATGTCGGAATAGGGTTTCGCGTCGCAAGAGACGATAGTTTAGAAGGCTTCAGGGCCGTGAATGAGTTGATGAGAGGTTGCCGTAACAGTGACAGTATGGGGGAGGTCTCGCTCGCTAAGCGCTGCTTGGCGTGTTGGCGTGTTCAAATTTGGAGCCCCCGGTCGACAACTCTCAGCTCAGGCACACGGAGTACAGAGCACAGTGGAGCACACGCCCAAAGACTCTGGCATGTGCTCACTGCTCGCATAACGCCAGCACCATAAGAAACAAAGGCTTGAGTGTCAGAGATTGTCTTGTAAGTGAAAGAGAATTGTCTGAAAAAAAACACAACCCATCAAATCCCTCTTGCGAGTCGGAGCCGCCTTGTGGAGCCATATCTTGACCCACGAGAGGGACCACGTGACGATTTCTTCACAGTAAAGATATGTCACTATTTTATCCCGCACTGTACGGTAGGATGATCCGTGTCTCGAGTCCCGCACCGACCTTTCTCCGAACCCTGATTCCACTTTAGCCATTTAACCAATGAGAGTAAGCCTCGGGAGGTCATTCGGGTTCGAGGAAAGTCGTCGTATGAAGAGAGCTTCATCAGCAATTGCTCTACTTTGCGCTGTGCCACTTCAACAAACTTCGCCGACCACGATCGATAATTCAGCACCCGCAGCAACTCCAAAACCTTGCGTAGAGACCTTCCGCGCTCACAATGCCTCCCGTCGCTCCTATCAATGCTGGCCAGCATGGCCCCTCCAACGTGGATAAACGTAGGCTGATATCATTCTCATGGCATTGGGTGTTGGCTAACAAGTTCACAGTCAAGATGGGTGCCATGATGGGTGGAAGTACGGCCTACTCCTCGTTAAACTCTTGTTCGCTATGAAAGATACTAACATGGCATAGCTGTTGGTGTCATCATGGGTTTTGTCTTTGGTTCGTCTGCAATCGGATGCGCTGTCTCAGCTCTGAGGTCATAACTAATGATGACCAGGAACTGTCAACATTTTCCGGTACGGAGCCGGCCCTAACGGCATTATGAGAACCCTTGGTCAATACATGCTTGGCTCCGGAGCAACTTTTGGGTATTTCTGACACAGACACCAACGACTTACACGAGTGCTAACCATGGCCCTATAGCTTCTTCATGTCCATTGGTAGCGTCATTCGATCCGATGCCGACCCCAAATTTCACGAAATGTACATGCGAGCTCAACGTCGGCCTATAATGTTGATGGCCAACCCCGCGTGGAGGAAATCATGAGAGCATCATATCATACGAGACGAGAGCAATACCCAGTCGACTTCGACTTCCACCCTGTACAGTCTGGCCTCTGATGGCCGCAATCTGTAAAATACATATCAAAATTATTTCGAAATGGACCAATCTATTGCCAAGTTTCAGGCCCACCATCGATACAGTGCATCAGACCAGTCAGAGATATCTGTTGGTCTCACGATGCGAGGGTTTTTTGTTATGCTGTCAGACTTTGCAGACCGCTGCGTTTTCCGGGTTCAAGTGACCCGTTTATATGTGACTGCATTTGAAGATTACACAACAATCTTTGAGAGGCGGCGAGAGAGCTGTGGCGTTCAATATAAGCCCTTAACCGTCCAGGTTACATTTCCTTTCAGACATGATCGGCACACCACTACCCCTACGCGACCCAGCATGTTGGCCTACCCCACGGTTGCCGATACGAGGTGACAACAACAACCACGCTCGATGTTGTCGAGCAGCTGGAAGTTCTTGTACGCTTAAGCTTTCCATAAGCTAACCGCTTTGGCTCATGCAATTTTGTCAATGGCGTTCAATAGCTTGTTATCGCATCCTCTTTTTTGCATATGCAGCAGGAAGTCAACCCTGCTTTTGCACAACTGGCGCCATGCTTCTTCGCTATTGGCGATCGGTCCAGTGGGCTGAGGGAATTGCTTTTTAGAGGACAGCTGAGAGCGAACTCTGAGTCTCACAACTTATGCCTATTGAACAACGTCGTGCATTGACGGGATATTTCTTGGGCGTGTGTCAGTGATTGTGCTGTTACATCGAGTTGAATCGTTTTATGCGGTCCATTTGAAAGCACGATCACATGCCTTTGAAGCTGACATGCTGACTTTACCAGGCTCCTTGATGTCTGGATTACTATCTCTCGACAGTACGAGATTATTGATCGGTCGATCGCAATTGGCGCTTTCGTAGCACTAATTACCAAATGAGGAACCCCCCGGCTTACACGCTTTTTGAACTGTTGGAGCTTGGTGTTGTTGGGCTGCATCGTGCAGTCCCCAATCATGACTGAGCAAACTCAAGACAAGGTTAAATCTACTCGATCGATCCTTGCCTTTCTACACACAGTCAGAAATAGTTAGAGAGGCGGTTGCCTTCAGGGCATCAACCAATGTCTGAACTGTATTTTCTGACGCTTTCCTCGCGGGCTGGCACTAGCTTATCACGCTTGGTACCAACGCCAATATCAGCAACTTTTGCGGGCAATCTTTTCGTATTTCTGCTCGAATTACTTACTGCTTAAGCTCAATTGGGCCCACTATGTTTCTTTTACGTACCTGACTACTCAGCAAAAACGGTCTGCCTGAAACGCCCGTTCAGCTGTCTAGGATCATTGCATCTGTTGGGCAGGACGGGCCACGATCTGGGTATACCCCAGTTGCAAATCATTAAAAATGCTTAACCATAACACGGCAAGTCGAGATACGGATGTTCAAGGTGTACGACCCGGTGGAGATCTCGTGTCTATTTTCCGCATCCATTGTCTAAGGCTGAGGCAACTAAGACAGCGACGGCCATTCCGCCACACCCCAATATCCCTACCACAACATTCTCACATCATGGGCCGGTGAAGCTTGACGTCTCCTCTCTGATAGGGCAATTTACTTTTACGAATTGCGCTTCTTGGTGTGCTGACCGTCATCGTGGCTTGCAGCTGTCCTGGTGCATGTAAGGCCTCGCCATGCGGTCCTCTCTCACCAAGCCCTAGTTCTCAATATGACTACAACACCTCTCATGGATATGGGACTTAGCCATGCAGGCTTAGTCCATGATAACCGAGAGTAGCTCAAGGTTGACCCGTATGCGATCGCCCGTTTCTCGCAGATGAGGCTTGATCCCGCGGGTCTTCGGCACATGTCTTGTCCTAAGATAGAAGTTTACTCTGCAGATGGACTGAGCTCATCAACACGCCCCTCTTGGCTATATAGACCAGTGTTGGTTCCTGTGAGAAGATGGCATATCTCAGCATCCTCCCTCCATAGAGACTCCAAATCCGCTGTGCAGTATGGGCAATACTAATAGCAGTCCATTCAATCTCGGGGACCTGGGACAATTGTCCCAGTTGCAGACTAATGGGTGAGGCAGTATGCTTCCGAACATCTATATGCACGAACTAATCTATTAATAGGGAGTCGTCGTATGGCACATTTGATGCACCTGACCTGCCAACTTTCCTCACTGACAACCCTACTCCCAATGGCTATCCTTGGAGTACCATGAATTCCCAAACAAATTACTATCAGGACCAACCAAATACCGGAGTCATTAGGAGGTACGACTTCACTGTCAGTCGGGGGACGATCGCCCCTGACGGCTATGAGCTGTCCACAATCCTCGTGAACGGGCAATTTCCTGCGCCTCTGATTGAAGCAAATTGGGGTGACACCATCCAAGTCACTGTTCATAACGACTTGGACGATGAGGGTGTCTCTTTGCATTGGCATGGTATCCTTCAGAAGGGAATGCCGTGGGAAGATGGCGTTCCGGGTGTAACCCAATGCCCGATCCCACCTAAAAAGAGTTTCACGTATCAGTTCCTGGCCGACCTCTATGGAACAAGTTGGTACCACTCTCATTATTCCGCCCAAGTTGCTGCTGGTTTATTTGGTCCATTGGTCATATACGGACCACGAGAAAAGAAAGACTATGACATCGATATTGGACCTGTCATGTTGAGTGATTGGTACCATAAAGAGTATTTCGACCTTGTTGAGGAGATTATGAAACCCGGTGGCAATGGTGTTGTTCTTTCCGACAGCAATCTCATCAACGGAAAGATGAACTTCAACTGCTCCAGTGTGGCACCAGGAGACAAGACGCCCTGCAAAAGCAACGCTGGCATCTCCAAATTTCGCTTCAAGCGCGGTAAAGTCCACCGCTTACGCCTCATCAACCCAAGTGCCGAAGCCATACAACGATTTTCCATTGATGGTCACACAATGAAGGTCATTGCCAATGATTTTGTTCCAGTACAGCCGTATGACACCAAAGTTGTAACTCTTGGAGTTGGCCAACGCACAGATGTACTGGTCAGAGCTAACGGCAAATTGGACTCATACTGGATGCGCAGCAACATTTCTGCCATCTGTAGTCTGGGTCGCGCCCCAGCTGCCCTTGCGGCAATCTACTACGACAATGCAAATCAGAAAAAAGCACCCAAATCACAGGCTTGGGACATCCCAGATCCAGAGACTTGCGCCAACGATGATTTGAGTATAACAAAGCCAGTGATGAAGCTACCTTTGCCTCCAGCTGACAAGACTATTGAGCTTGATATCAGCTCATTCAAAAATGCAAGCAATGTCACACTCTGGACATTAGGAGGAGTGGCTGCAAGGACAAACTACAACAGTCCAACTCTGCTCCTCAGCAAACTTGGCAATCACACATTCGAGCCTGAATGGAACGTGATAAATACCGGAAAGGCAAAGAGCGTGAGAGTGGTCGTCAATAACAAGACTCCCGTGGCGTGAGTACTCAATCAAATGAATGCGGCTTCTTGCAGTTGCTAACAATGATTTCTGCTTAGACATCCAATGCACTTACACGGCTTCAACATGTATGTCCTACATGAAGGGCCAGGTTCCTGGGATGGAACAATCATAAACAGACACAATCCACAGCGTCGCGACGTCGTCCAGATTCGGGGCAATGGTCATCTCGTAATACAGTTCGATGCCGGAGAAAATCCGGGTACGTCTACCTTCCCTGACTCACTCAGCCTTATGATAATCACCCCTTTCTGCGGTCACGGTTGCATCGTGCTGACATGCATTTGCTCATAGGTGTATGGCCGTTCCATTGCCACATCGCGTGGCACGTCTCGGCAGGATTTCTCACGCAGTTTCTCACGAATCCAGATCAAGTCAAGAAACTACGTATACCGAACGTAGTGGCTGAGACGTGTCGGCAATGGGGACACTGGACACTTTCCAATATCCCAGCACAAATCGACAGTGGATTGTAAGCAAACGTGATCCTAGGGAAGAGTGGGGTGGGGGGCAAGAAGACTTCGGACCTTTATCCTAAGGGATGAAAAGGCTTAGGCAATTTGGCCTCAGCTTAGGGGAGACTTTACTGAGTTGATTTTGGCATCCTCTTCCAAAGTCTTATGTTTTCTTGCTCCCCGAGGGCCCGGGTCTTCTCTTCGTCTTTTGTCATTGTTTAAGATCTTAGAGTTGGTGTCGATCTGTATGATGAGTATGATGAGATATGAGATCAGGGCCAGTCTGATGGTATATTCTCCTATATAAGGATCCTCTATAGTAAAAGCTACAGCATATGTCAAGTAATACAGAACTTAGTAGCATGGTGATGATAAACCAATTCTTTCATTAGACTGACTCTCGCATTGATCTAGCCAATGCGGACTATCTATGTAACCGTACCCTATTGAATTTCATCGTGATCAACATAAATAAACTCGTCTAGTCATCTGCCATCAGGTTATAGCGGGCAGGAAGTTGCAACCTTTTACACCGGCCCCGTTTTCGTACACCGTTAACTGTTAGAACGCCCCATCTGTACTCATAGTACTTAAGGAGTAACTACTTCTCCTTGTTACTGAGAGATTCTGGTACAGTTCCTCCTGTTTTAGCCTCGATCTTTGATGCCTCTGCCTTTGGTGGCTCTTCTTCAGGGGTTTGCGGCTTGGGGGGCTCCGTGACTAAAGACTCTGTCTTGCTTGCTTCGGCTTCCAGCTGCTCAACATGGGCTCGATCTAGTTTAGGTTGTTGGCTCTTGGGCGCCTCCTTGATATCATTTTCCAGATCTGTAATAGCTGTAGCTGTTTCTGGTTCTCGTTGTTTGGCTTCGTCCTTTGGCTTTTCCGAGACAGTGGGACCATCCTTGTGCTTCGTGGGCTCTTTCCCCAATGGCACGCCTTCGTCGCTCTCGTCAATAACGACAGCGCCAACTTCGGCGGCCAAGCGCTCAACCTCATCTTGTACGTCATCCTTCTCTCTACCGCCAAGCTGTCGATCTGCCTCAGCATCACCCACGGTCTGTCTCCAGAGCTTCTCAAGCTCGTCTCGCCAGCCAAGCGCATCAGCAAGCTTGCGAATACCGGCATCACAATCGCCGAGCTCCATCACATCATCAGATCGGGTTCCAATTTGGCCCACCTTTTCCATGTTGAAAAGCACGCGGGGCTTGCCCTCTTGCGCCATGCTTGGGAGAGCAGCGAAAGGGTAAACGCTGAGACTGGTACCCACGATCAAAACTAGGTCGGCCATGGCTACTTGGTACGTATTGTTATCGAATGCCTTGGGTAGAGCCTCACCGAAGAATACAATATCTGGTTTGACAAGTCCCTTGCAGCCCTCCTTGTCGCAATGGGGAACCTTGCCTCCAAAGACGTGCTCCTTCATCTTCTCATCTGGGTATTCCTCCTTGCACTCGATGCAGCGCTGTGTCGCAAAGCTTCCATGGGCTTCAATGATCTTGTCCGAAGGTACTCCAGCTACGCGCTCAAGGCAATCGATGTTCTGTGTGAAGAGCATCTGGAGAAGACCCTTGCGGGCGAGAAGGGCGATGAAGGCATGGGAGACGGTCGGAAAAAATTTCCCTGGATATAGTTCGTTTGCTAGAACATAGAAGGGCTCGGGGTGATTGCGAAAGTAAGAGATGTCGAATACGGCTTCGGCGTAGGGCAGATTGAGGCGGGCAAGATTGGCATAAAGACCTGTTCCGGGCGATCGAAAGTCGGGGACTGATAGCTTTATTAGATATGTTTTTAGTTCTGACGTCAGTTCAATTACTCACTTCCAGCAGCAGTGGAGATACCAGCGCCAGTCAAGACAACAATTCGCTTGCTCCGACCCGTTTTGATATACTCGGCGACAGCATCAAGGCTTCGCTCAGTAAGTGTAATGGGCGGCCCGCCACAACTCATAGAGGACTCTTCCTGGCCCATTCTGCGATTGAGCCAGCGAGGGCCACGCGGTCCAGGCTTATTCTTGTTTTTGCGTCTTCGACCTATTTTGACGACAATGGAAGCAAAAATAATGCTGCTTCTTCAAGTGATGCTGATTGCGCATGCATGCAGAATGCAGGGTGGGAACAACGTGAGGCAGGCGTCAAGGTGGGGGATATTCTGATTTACATCATTTTTTGCTTGCGGCCTTATCGATAAGGATATAAGTGAGATACGTGCATGCTTCAAGGCAACAAAGAAACGAGTAGCAGCCTAGACAAGATGTCATTGCTAATACGACTTTCTGATAGGATGGGTGCGTATGTTAACATCACGTCATCATCGACACAGTCATCTGAATAAACGCCAAGGCTGCTGCGTGCACTTTACATAGAAAACTAAAGCCTGTCAAGGCCCGTACGAGAGGAGCTGAGAATGGACTGGACAAATGTGTACAATTTCAGACACTCTGCACAATCTCGGTATGACTGACTCTCCGCAACTTTAATCTTGTTGCAAGAATTATGCTATCGCTGTTGTTCATGGCTTGTACGGCCTGTATGGCCTCCATAGTCGCTCATCATAGCCTGTCCATCGTGAGGCACCAGCTGTCAAGGCTTGAAACGATTCAAGATTTAAAGTTGAAGACGATGTAATTCAGACAGTCCCTCCCTGACGACAAACGCCTCGTCAAAGGTCTATAAGCGAATATAAGCGAAAGTGATAACGAGCAAGCCGATCCGCCCGCTCCCCATGACAAATTTCAGGCGCAGTTCAATCCCAGTCCAATTCTGCACACCAACGCCTAGCAATGCTAAAAATTTCCTTTACGCCCGTTTCCACCATTTGCAGTACTTCAGTCCTGGCGCTTCCCCTAACCGTGACGCTCTCGAGCAGCTGCGAACTGCTCCTCCTGTAGACGAGCGAGTTCCTCCATGGACATACCACTGTTGGCAAACTTGTCTGCCTTCTTCTCTCGACCCTGGTCATTGTTAGTCTTTACCGAATATGCTGAGGGGGAATTATGGGCTTACCTTTTGAACTTCCTTGTGCTCAGCTGCTGCCTCGAGAACAGCAGGGACCATGTCAGTGAAGCCTAGTTGCTCGAGAGCTTTCGTGATGTGATCGCAGGCGATAGTCTTCTTTGCTTCCTTCTCAGAAATCTCGTTCGCCTCTGATGAAATGAGGGTAATGAACTCGACACAGCATTCAATCAAGAGATCGCGAGCCTCTTTAGCGAATGCCACGCCTGCCGATGGGGGAAGAATTTCAGATACAATTTTTTGAACAGTAGCTGTAACTAAGTTAGTGAATGGCTTTTTAATGGGAGGAGCAATGCGACATACCTTTCGGGAGCGACAAATCGTCGTTACCTATAAGTCAAAATTGTTAGTCCAGGATCTTGAAGCAGGCATGAAGAGCAGACCGAGTGTTCCATTGTCATATTGGAGCCAGTATCTGGTTGACGCTGGCAAAGGCATCGCGAGAGACAAATAGTAATATGAAATATGGAATCAGGGGAGTGTTTGAGATAGACAGTGAAGTTTGAGATGAAAAGTAGATGCGAAAGTGTGCTATGATTGTAAAGTGTCGATAGTGATGAAAAGGGTTTCAAGATATTGAACATGATAAGAAACTTCTCGGTAGAGGTTGATACAAATAAAAGTTGAGTAAATGGTGTTCACAATGCTGTGACTTCCAACCGGTAGTGATGCATTGTCGTGATAGTCATCACGGGTTGCGAACTAAGACGGAAGGTGCGTATAAACAGGACGAGAAAGAAACACAAGAACAAACGAACAAATAAGGAAAAAGGAAAAAGAAAATACTTGCCTCCAAACTCGTGATCAGACATATTGAAGAAGCAAAAATCCGTGAATCAGGGTGGTTATGGAAAGGTGTTTGCGGTTGACTGCGTATTTTGGAAATATGACCTAGTATACACCAAAGACGCGGTTATTCAGAGACGGTGGCTGGCCGAGTGCAACGCGAAGACAGAGTCTCAACAAGCAAAAAATGTAACAAAAAAGGGTAGAGAGGAGAAACGAGGCCTTCTAGTGATGTATGTATCCGTTGAGAAGCGTGTATGTTTCGCTGTTGTTTGAGTGCTGTTGTTTTATATTGGATCTTGATGATGAGCTTCACTTTTGCTTGTCAGGCTGAGAAGGAGACAGACGGGGTGGGATGGTTACTCAGGCCCATGAGTGGTGGGGCAAGCCTCTTTTGTATCTGAAGAGCTGCTGCTGTTTTTTTTTTGCGCCGCGCTTGTAGCCAAGTCTCCACCTGGAATTTCATTTGCTCAGTGGAATTCATTCATGGCAGTGCCTCGAGCGCCAGTGGAGGAGCCTTAGGTCCCAAGGCTGCTGTGACTGGGCTGTAAGTTAATTGGAGGTTTGCTTCAGTGGAGGCTGTCTCCATTTCCAGCCACACGGGGCGCGTCTTTTTGTCGTGCACGGACCAGTTATGCAGCTATTTCAGAACTTCCATCTTTTGAAAATTTCCAATTCCTTCATCAACACATTCCTTTTCTCTCTCCATTCTCTACAAACATGCCACAACGCTCAGATCGAGCAACGGCTTTGTCAAGGCGGCGCCAATAGTGTCTGCCAATTTGCTATACCTCAGAAGCACTCACTTTGTGCGTTGCTTTTCACTCGAGTGCAGCCGCCAATTTTTTTGGGTAAGTCTCTCTTTGTTCCCCCTCCACCAACTCGCATGAAGAGATATGTTGTCGCCCCAGGCTGAGGAGGTTCGACAAGCCTCCTGTGCTGATTGACTTCGTCCTGTGCCAAATGGACAGAACTGATTGATCCCAATCATCTTTGTTTCAAAGCTTGAACCACGCTACCGGACCAGAGGCTAATCAACTAAAAGTTAGGCTGCACTCTCTGACCCATGCTGTAAGACTCCCTTCAGCACCTTTACACCCCTTCGATACGCCGTGATGCACTTTGCTATCTGGTACTATCAAATACCGACTCTCATGACGGATAAAAACGATAGCCTGAGCGCATTCGACTGCACGCTTGCTTTGGACAACATGTTGGAACATGGAACTAACATGCGACAAGGCAGCTGCTTCGAGCATCACGTCTTTGAACTCGGTTGCATGCGACAAATCAGCACCAGGTAAGAACACGCTTTTATTTCTTTCTACTACCAATATCAAATGCTATGATGAAGAAACTTACATTCCATGCTAAATCCGAATGTCCATGTGGAGCAAACTAAGAGCTTTTCATCTTTCGACTGACTTGCATTTGTCTTTCTATCTTTTATCTACTTGAATCATACGCAAAGACATAAAAGCTAACACTGCTTGAGATATCCAGATTCTTCCAATATCCCTAAGCTAAACCCTATTCTTGGTATGCCTCGACCTCTGGTGAGTTCCATCTGCATAATCGTTAGTCTTTGATGTCATAATATGTTGTGAGACGTACGAAAAGAATTTACCGCTCAGCTCTTTGAGCGGGTCTGCGACAAACTTGGCCATAACATTTCCTGGCTGGTCTGGCTTTAGCAAGATGCCCTTTTCTTTAGCTTCAACGAAGGAATCGTATTGTGCCTTGTTCATAGATGATTGGCCTTCCGATCTCAGTACAGCTTGCATCTCAGTGTCAACTCGACCTGGTGCAATGGCAACACTTGTTACGTCAGGCTCTTCAAGCGCAATGTGAGCTGAGACAGAATTGTAGACGGCCTTTGATGAACCGTAACTTGACCACGCGGCATATTGCTTGGCTGCTGCTCCTGATGACACCCAAATAATACAGCCTTTGGACTTGCGTAGCTCTTTGATCGCAGCTTGGGCCTGGGGTTGTCAGTATTGTTCATGCTCGTAAGAGGCCTGGTCAAGATCTCCTTACCAAGGCAATACCGCTGAAGACGTTGATGTCATAAATCTTTTTCCACTCTTCGACCGTGGTGTCTGCAAACTTCTTAGGCGCCAACATGCCATGGTTGATAACCAGACCGTCAATTTTGCCGAACGAGGATACAGCAAGGTCAACCAGCTTCGAAGGCAGCTAGACAGCAAACATCAGCCTCGTAACTCCTGAGCTTGTAATTGGGTTAGGTACACACCTGAGGTTCGACAATGTCTCCAGCAATGAATTGGACCTGTTCCGGGTGCGATTTCTTCAACCCCTCCAATGGTTCGGATGATCGAGCTGTAATAACAACCTTGTGGGATTGGTCAAGCAGGTAACGGGTAATGGCAGCGCCAATGCCCTTACTGGCACCAGTGATAATGAAGACTTTGGAGCTCATGTTGAGAAATCTGCTGTGTGACTGATACTGTTGATGTTCGGTGAGTATCTGTAACTTGTCACCTTTTCGAAGCTCAAGAGAGTGGGGGGATTCTTGGTGGTGATGATGGTGGGGTCAATTCTGGAGCTTCAATCTTGTTTACCCTGTATCATCGTCACTCACGTCATCGGTTCTTTCTTGGTAATAGCCCGCCTGCATCAGCTGAGACTTGTTCCGTTTTCTCAATTATACAATAGATTTCTAATCCTAATACTTGATCCCAATGGCCTCGACGGTGATTGTTGGAGGTGGCATCATTGGCATCGCGACAGCTTATTATCTCTCAGAACATCAACCGGGTTCAAGCATTCACCTTGTTGACTCATCAGCAACGCTATTCGCCTCGGCATCTGGCTATGCTGGTGGATTTCTCGCGAGGGAGTGGTTCCATCAAGATCTTGCATCTCTGGGGGAACTGAGTTTTGATGAGCATGAGAAATTGGCAAAGGAGTTTAATGGGAGGGAGAAATGGTTGTACGCCAAGTCAGTGACTGTGAATTATGAGCTACCAAGAAGCAAACCCAAAGATTCGACTGGTCAGGATTGGCTACGTGATGGAGGGAGTCGTGCGGATGTAGTAGAAGAGAGAGGGGAGGTTAAAGACAGGAATAGCCCGCCTTGGTTGAGACGTATCAAGGGTGATGCTCTCAGCTTGGTTGATAATGGTGAAGGGACAGCTGTCCTGTAAGTCACTGTCTTATGAGACCGATATATTCTGACAAACCATATTTGTAGAGACCCCCTAAAACTATGTCAGTTTCTCCTTGAGAGGTGTCGAGCAGCGGGTGTACGGATCCATAACCCTGCCGTTGTTCTAAGCGTGGGCGCCGACTGCCATGATGAGCTATCATATGTCCGTATTGGCTACACAGACTGCTCCTCTGAGACACATATTCCAGCTACACGAATACTTGTATGTACTGGGGCATGGACCCCAAGTGTTTTGGAGTCCATGTTTCCCGGATCATCTATCAACATACCCGTTGTACCGCTCGCAGGACACTCACTTGTTGTACGAAATCCCGCAGATATCGGCGATACGTACCACTCTGTATATACAAACATGGACGACTTCTCACCGGAGATTTATGCTCGACCAAATGGACATATCTGGCTCGGTGGCGTGAACGCATCTTTGCAGCTACCACCACTACCAACAGGTGCGAAACCCATGGATGCGCCACTTGAGAAGTTGAAGAACCTGGCCCGGCAGATTATAAGAGCTGAGGGTGATGAGCTGGAGGTAATACGGACCGGGTTATGCTTTAGACCTGTGCCAGAACGAGGAACACCCTATATCACACGCATAGAGGATGTGGATCTACGACAAGGCTACAGGACACGGAAAGGACGTGATGGTGGCGTTTATGTAGCGACAGGGCATGGACCATGGGGGATCAGTTTGTCGTTGGGAACGGCGAAAGTTATGGCTGAGATGATGCAGGGAAGAGATTTAAGTGCTGATATTAGTAAGTTGGGATACTGGCCGTGATCGAAGCTTGGGTAGTTGAGGTTGGATACAAACAAGTCACACAGAGATCCTGATATATGAATAGCATCCTAGCACGGAGTTAACCGAAGTAGCCTTTCCATTGTACCTGAAACGGCGGCTAAGATTTGCTTGCAACTGATCTATTAGGCTCGCATGCAAAGCACGCTATACCGCTCAGTTTGTTCCCTTGGTCACAAGCCCACATCCTGGCGATAGACTTATCATAGCCTAAGGATATCATGAGATATGCTTAGGATATATTAGCAAGGGAAGGATATCATCGCCTTTTGTTGGGACGATATCCATGGGTACCGCGAGCAGTCAACTGATCCGCAATAAACTCTGGCATGTCTTGTTGAAACTGAAGATTGGCGGTATCCAGCTCAGTCCCAGTGATAGCCTTGACTGCCAGTGCCTTGTGAAAGTCTCGATACTGCGAAGGTATGTCCGACCACTCTTCCTCATTAAAAGTAACCGACAGTTCGAAGCCAACATCTCGCAAAGGAGCCATTGCCTTTGCAAGCGAGACGAAGTCTCTCCAGGGAAGATGCATATGGATCTCAAGTTTCATCTTGTCCGCGAGTGCAACCAGGTCCTTCACCTAGAAGCAAAAATGGAATTCCGCTTTGGTGGTGGCACCGTGGGCATAATCAATCATCTCCCAGGTGTTGAGTGCACTTCGTGAATTTGGGGCATCTGTGATTTGTTGAGGGAGAAGAACGTGGCGCAATAAATTGATAGTTCAAAAACGCACTCGTTACAATAGAACACAAACAGCGTTTTCGAGGCAGTTTGAGCAAAGGCAGGTTGATTTGTGCCCTCCTCCGATCCAATGACATAGCGATGGAGATGCTCATCGTGAAAGAATGACATGCGGTAAGGGAATAAGTCATTTGTGGCAGCGTCTTTGGTGTTTGGAGCCGGCATGATCGAGCGAGTATATACTTCGACCCTTCGTTCCTCGGGCGAGAGGTCATTCTCTTCGTGATGCAGAATACCAGAGTTTGCTGCAGTAGCGCCAGTAGAAGCCAACATAGTGGTAGAATCTTGAGTTACATGTCCTGGACGATCGATATCCAATGGGTCAGTTTCCGCATGCACTGGATGGGCGAACTGGGCGGTATCCTGACAAGTTGTATGGAAGGACTTGGATCTCTTACGAAGCAGCTAAATTATGATATTAGAGAAGTCTCATGGCAAGATAGTCGACAGCACTTACGCTGTGATGGAGATCCATGTTGACAGATTTGATGCTTTTCAGGCGCAGAGTTTAGGGTTCATGCCTTCTCCTCTCTGTAAGACGACGGACCTGTACGTCTGTGATATATGTCAGGTAATGCGAGAGAACAAAGAGAAAAAGAGTCTTCATACGATTGGAGAAGACTAGATTTACCAAGTGCCAGGTTTCGCACTGCTTGAAGTGGCCGTGTGAAGAGAGCAAAGCCCCAGCTTAACGAAAGGGTTAAAAACCTGAAGAAGAAATATCAACCGGAGCAAGAGATCAATGGGTAAGCTAATGCAGTTAATAGAAAAGTTCAGACGAAAATGCAAAACTGTGCTGTCTGTATTCGTTTGCCCCTACCAGGTCACGTCCAAGTGTCTGCCACGTTCATAAGCAACTCAAGTAGCTTAATGCTCTGATAATCATAGCCTCTTCTTAAGGAGCTCTGAAACAGCCATTTTGAAGGCATCCTACCTCTATACTAAGTTTGCCTAAGTTTTACCTAAATCTTTCATCACTTGGAATAGAAATTCTGACTTTTCTTGCCTGACGTAGCTTCTTTGGGGTGATTTGACGTCTTTCATATCTTGTTTTGTTAGACATGTAATAAATCTTAATCTTTTTTCATACCGTTGTGATTTTGGCATTGATGGAAGCTTCTATTTCACGAGACAATCACGAAGTTTCTTGATATCTTCGCTCCCAGCCCTACAGCATCCACCGACCAAGATGGCAGGCCACTTTCCTCTATCCTCCGTAGCCTTTACGACTGTCTCAAGTTGACGTTCCCAAGATGAGCGTCTATGAGTCTCAACGCCGTCTGGCATCTCCCATTTCTGTGTTGTTGTGTTGTAAACCTCCCCATTTGTTCCGTCAGGATACAGCACCAGAGCAGGCCACTCCGTAATCTTGCCGCTCTCAATCAAGCCTGAGATAGTGCGCTCAAAGATTTCAAGCAGTTGGTCAAGCTTGTCGACCTTGGTGCAGTTAATACCGATACCCCACGGTAACTTGGATGAGACCTCGGGATCCAGCATGGCTTCCACGGCGGCTTCGATGGAGTTGCCATCTGGCATTTTGAGATCTTTTTCAGGGGAGAGACATGCCGTCCAGTAAGGGAGGTTAGACAGTGTTGGTGTCGCAGCGAGAGCTTTGCGCATGGCAATGATCTCGTCAACGCGGGGAATAGTCTCGAGGGCAACATAGCCCACTCGCTTCTGTATATCAGAAATCTCAGCGAAGACGCCCAATCGCTCACGGTGCCATGCCTCCAAATCAGCCAAGGAGTTGTGCTCAGCATCGTATTTCCCACTGTACTCCTGACCTGGAATCATGCAAGCTCCGTAAGGTCCAATGCTCAAAGCAACACAGCCCTTGTCCCCCACAGCACGCTGAGCAATACTAACAGCATCATCCAAGAACCGAGGAACAGTTTCACGAGGGATACCCTCGGGGAAATCCTCAGTGCGAGTGTCGGCGAAACCATGGAGCGAAACTTGATATGTCGCTGTGAGGAGCACGTCAACTGGGACAGCTCCGAAATCGCTCTGACAGGATTGGAGAGTGGATTGGTCAGAAACAAGCAGATGAGAGGACCAGAGCGGCGTTGAACGGGAGAAAGTGACAGAGTACTTGGACTCGAGAGAGGTGCCGAGGCCACCGTCAAGAATGAGAATTTTGGAGGGCATTTTTATGTTGGTGGTTGTGGTTGTGGTTGTGGTAGAGGTTGAGTTTGTGCCCACTCTGTCTAAAGAAAAGAGAAAACTAGTGGATTGTCAAGACGCCCTTTATCGAGCACGAGTCCTTAGTCGGGAATAACATCATCAAGTCAAAGAAAATAGCTTATTTTGATGTCTGTTCATGTGAAAATCTGACTGGCGTATTTATGTAACACGATATTGCTGTCAAGTAATTCTCGTAGGAGGCTTAATCACAGAAACAACATGGTGATGCTAAATGAAGTTTCACTAGACCCCTCAAGCCATCTGGATTATCTGAACAACAAAAAGAAGGGTAAAGGAAATCCAGTGATCAGTCGCTAAAGACATGTATTTCGAGCTAATGGACACTGTATCTGAAATTCTGCATTTGGAGGATATCGCCACTATATGTCCGGGCTCTAGAAAGGGTCTTCGCGTTCGCTGAAAGGTAATGAAACACAACTAATTACACAGAAATAAGAGACAAGCAATTGGTAAGTATTCAATGAGTGTTCATATTCAGCATGAGTGCAGGGACACTGAACAAGGCTAGACAGCCTCCTCGCCTGTTCAGTGATGTCGAATGTTCGATGATGCATTGTCATTGTTCAAGACGGAAAGAGTCTGTCAAACAGCTGCATGAAATATTTAAAGCGAACCCCCATTCGTTACAATTACTTTCTCTTGTCATCCTCAGATCAGCCTCATCCGATCGGCGATATCACCTACAACCGTACACTCGTCGACCGAGCCTTATCCCTCACCACAACACAACTCAGGAAATGCCCTTCCGAAGATTCTCTGGATGTCCGGGATCCTCTTCCGAAGAATTTCTACAGCTGACTATCGGAGTTTGCACAGATCCTGTGGAAGGCGAACCAAACCACTGGATTCTGATGCTCACCGATGATGACGCCGAGTACGCAACATGTTACCATTCCTTGGGTGGTCCTACGAAACGCAGACCCTGGGAACTTGTGATCGAGAGTGGAGAACTAAGAAGCTGGGACGCCGACTACTTTTATTACGTCGCTGAGATATCAGCGCGACATCAACGAAAGGTGAATGCTTCGGCGAATAAAACTCCAAGTGGGTTTAGCCAAGGATGGGTTGTGAGAGTGCTCTGGGATCTGGAGCTGCAGAAAGTTGTTCCTCTTGGTACGACGAAGAGGATCGCTCAAGCTGTGGAGGAGGATCCTTATGCTGATGCATCACCTATTGTGGAAAAGCACAAGGGTTTCCGGGATCAGATGTTTGACTGGGCAGAGAAGCACTGCTTGTCTAGGCTTGGGTTACCTGGACGATAGAAGGACTACATGGCGCAGGTCGCTTTCTCTCTCATCTCTTTGAGTTCATGACAGGTAAGTAAAGGTATAGTATAAGCTACATGGTAAAGGAAATAAAAGAACTCGCAAGCCTGACGACGAAGCATTGTCTCATGAAAATTCGAACAGAAGGCTACGAGCGATTATGCCCCGAATACAATTCTGTATAAAGACGATCATGGTCAAACTATGATCATAATGTGAGATGAAATCCTCCAAGCTTTGAGAAAGTTGTCATAATTCAGGCCTTCCTTAGGATAAAATACCCCAAACTTTACCAATGTCATCATTTGTCCCGCACGTTCATAGCATATCGGCAGCATCAAATGCTTCTTATGAGATCTATGGCTCGCCCAGATCCTCGATCCTAACCCCCCACATGGTCCAATCCAAGAAGTCTAATGCCTTGTTGATGATGCTCGTCATCGTAGTTTTGAGCGATAGCAGACAATATGTGAGTGTTGATTATGTTCTTCTTGTCTCGGATCTCCGACTTGTAATTTTCCACAGCAGCCCTAGGCTCTGAGTTCGTAGATAAAAGTAGGCTTCTGTGGTCCTGGTCGGTGAACTCGTCCAGTTGCTTGCTCCTCCCACGCTTTCTTCCACCAGGGTCCGCATCGAAAAACAACCTTTGCGAATTGCATGCTGAGTCCCTGACCACCTGTACCTCGACTAGCCAGTAGGGAATGCGGGGGCATAGCTTGGGCAACCTTCTTGATGGTTAAGTGGCGCAGGACTGTGTCGAGTCGCCCTTTATATGTATCGTGGGTGACCGAATGATAGGTCTTCTTGAGCGCAATCGCCACGATATCCAAAAACCACACGCTTTCATCGACAATGATGAATGAGTAGTGGGGGCAAAGATCAAGATGCTGTTGCATTGTATCGAGTATCGCCTCAACACGTCGTGACAGAGAGTTGTCTCCTTGCTCCAGCTGCCGACGCTACTCGGTAACCTGCTCGAGAGCTTAGTCGTCCATTTCGTCGGGAATGGTATTATCCACGTCTTCCTGTCTCATAGATTCCATAACCATAAGACCTCTGTGGGCCAGCTTTAGCTGCACTAGCATCGAATGGCAGGCATGCTGCTGGGCCTCGATGAGGTACGGCCAACCTGCGGCATCGTCTTGTTGCGTCGAGGGGCCTTGCCACGCGCCTTCTTGCTTCATGATTTTCTCTTCACAAGATGAGTCGTCCGTGTTCCATGATACTTTATTGGACTTGTGTCTGTCACTTGAGTCGAGAGCAAAGTGTCGCCTGTGTCAGTCCTAGGCGGAAGGCGATCTCGAATAGTTGATATTGGGTTTGAGAAGCTGGCAGCGTCGAGCATCTGGATGTGTCAGGTCATGTATTTCCCCGTGCGATGCTGAGGGGACATTTTCTTAAGTTCTTTGAATGTTCTCTGCAATACTTTTAAGTCGGTGATGGATGCCCTTCTAGTAGACTCGGGAGGGCATAACCGTCCTCCCATGTGTTGTCTAGAGGTGTTCCTGTCAAGGCTAGACAACCTTCGAATTGTTCACGGAGTGTAGTGATGACAGCAAATGTGCGGGTGTTGCGGTTCTTGATGGTATGGGCATCGTCAAGAATCATGCATTTTCCGATCGGCTTCCATGGCTCGGGACTTCAGGCTGCCATGACGGAGGACCAGGTTCAGTCTCTTTGGGAAGATCGTTAGCTATGAATTGTAGTCTTTGATGGTATCCTGGAACCTGGGGACACAGTCCACCTCCTCAGTAAGATCTGAATAGGAAGTGATCTCGACCCGGTACTACCACGGGTGAAGGGAAGGGGGGGAAGGATTCTCCAAAAGGCAACGATGGGCCCGTGGGCATGTCTCACGTTGACCGATACCCGTCCTTGATATTTGTCTGCCTTGCGCCCAGCCTTAACGCATCAAAGAAGGCATAAATCTCGGCCATCCACTGGCTACATCATGAGAGGTGCAACGATAAGTGAAGGCCCATCTCCAAGCTCCCAGGATAAAGCAGCCACGGCAAGCGCTACCAGGGTTTTGCTAAGCCCTGGGGGTCTCCCAACATCATGCCCTTGAGGGGACCAGCAAGCGACCGCATAGCGGCTCCCACAGCATGCTTCTGGTGTTCGAAGAGGTGTTACCATACCTAAGGTAATATCGGGTACACGGCCAGCGCGCGGTGCGTCGTGTTTGGCGATCTATTGCGAACTCACAATTAGTCACCGAGTTAATCTTGACGCCATGAGATGAACTTACAGTCATGCCATGGAGGTATTGAGGTATACGACGATGCCTTCTTCACCGAAATCTCCCCATCTTGATCTTCACTTTCCCAGATATTGCTGTTGGCGGTCGCATCAACGTGATCATTGCTTCCATCTCCAGGGTCCTGTGTCGAATTTCCCACGTCGTCGACAGGTTGCGTCGTAATACTGGATTCTTCACTAGGTTCAATGACGCCTTCATCACTCTCCATGAAGTCAGTCAAGAGATATGGGCTGATCTTGGAAGTCGAGTCAAATCCTGCGCTTTGACAGATAGCGCGAATAGTTGGCAGGCTTGAATCCTTTTTGCCGACAGATCCAGTTGAGTTGAATAAGGATTAAATGATAATGAGGAAGGAAGGAAAATGCAAAAGAGAATACAATGAAATCTGAGCATGTTCATACCTTACTTAGGTACTTACATAATGCCTACCACGGAATGACAGTGAATCACAATCAAATCAAGTGGCCTGGCATGATGCTTGCTCAATAGGTCTGAATTACCCCTTATATCAATTATTAAAAAGAGGCAATTTATTTTTACAAAGAGAAAACAAGCAGAGACAGGAAGCCATTTCTGCCGATGTGGGCAATCATTGATATGTTGTTGAAGCAGCTCAGTGCCTCCGTTAACATTCATTAGACAATACTTTCGACAGAACAGCTGAACATTCTGAAAGGTTCATTGCATTGCAAATTTCGTTGGGGAATAAAAGAACAGGAAATTACGATATTCTAGTGTTAAAGAAACTCATAAGTATAGGATAAACTTACTTAAATATTTCGCCACTTTAGGACGGAGATTATAAGCTTATAGCTAAGTAGCTGGGTCTGTTACAGATCGTAGTATTTCTTTTCAGCAATTGATCTTGTTCGTACTTAGCAATTGAAGTAAATTGTCGATTTGAGGTTTAATTCTGTGCCTATTAATCTTGTTGCCTCACCGTTTGTAGAGTCGTTGATTGAACAACGGTCAAGATCTCAATCCGTCAAGATAAGGTCTCCGATCTCGTGCTTATCTCTACCCCGGCCAATGACTTGATTCAATCACGTAGCTTGTGCTGCCATCGGAGTCGCTGCTCAATCGTAACTGGCTCGATTTCCGGACAAGCTCATTTAAGGTTGGCGTACGTCAGGGCAATCCCATCAGAGCTGAAACCCGCCGCAGGGCGTTAGCTTCCCTTCTGATGACGGGAAGCTCCTGAAATAGAGGCCCCCGACCACCTTAAATACTGGGGAGCTCTGCATTTCACCCGGACTGCCAACGTCATCAAGGACAAACGGGCATTTTCACCTCCACAACAAAGACAGCTCGTGATGGATTTCTCCGACTTTGAAGTCATCGACCCAATCGCCGAGTTTGGCCATGAGAGCAGCGACGATGAGGATGCCCAGCCGCCGTACGCGCATCTTCAGGGCGGTCATCCCCCATGGCAGGGCCATGAGGGTAAGCTAGTCGGTGTTGTTGACATGGGCAGGTGAGAAAATAGAGACAATTCATCAACTGCAACAAAGAAACTGACGAGTGGTGCCATCACCAGCAATGGAATTCGTCTCTCGATTTCCGACCTTTCGAACCCATTGGCTCGTATGCTTCCTACCGTTTACCAGTATCGCGCCTCCATTTCTCTTTACGACTCTCAATATGATCCCGAGACTGGAGATCAGATTCCCATTCCCGACGATATCATCGAGTCTGTCGTTTCAGTCTTGAGTCGATTCGTTGTGATTTGCAGCGACTTCCGCTGTAAGAAGGAGAATATCCATGTTATCGCGACCGAAGCCACCCGCGCTGCACTCAACTCGAAGCAGTTCTTGGCTGCTATCAAAGACAAGACTGGTCTGACAGTTGAGCTCCTACCTAAAGAGGAAGAGGGCCAGATCGGTGCCCTCGGCATCGCCAGTGGCTTCTCTAACATGGAAGGCCTTGTGATGGACCTTGGCGGTGGCAGCACCCAGATTACCTGGATGCTCAGCTCGGGCGGTCAGGTTCGCATGAGTCCCAAAGGCAGCTTCAGCTTCCCATATGGAGCTGCTGCTTTGACCAAGAAGCTTCACGATCTTCGTGACGGTAAGAAGAAGGATGAAGCCGATGCAGCTGTCAAGGCTTTCGAGAAGGAAATGATCGCCAACTTCAAGGACGCATACAACAATCTGCAGATCCCCGCCGAGATGACTGAGAAGGCTGAGAAGGAAGGCGGGTACCGTATTTATCTCTCCGGAGGTGGTTTCAGAGGATGGGGATATTTGCTCCTGTACCTGAATCAGACCGATGGCAGCTACTATCCCATTTCCATTATCAATGGATACACTGCCAAGCGCAAACAGTTTGAGGACACCGAGGCTCTCAAACATGTCGCTCATGCTGCGAAAGACATTTTCCGTGTTTCCGATCGTCGAAGATCCCAGGTTCCCGCGGTCGCGTTCCTTGTCAATGTTCTTTCAGAGTCCATTCCTGGAGGTATCAGAGAGGCACACTTTTGTCAGGGCGGTGTCAGAGAAGGCTTCCTCTTCCGCCAGCTTTCACCATCTATTCGAGCTCAGTCTCCCCTAGAGGTTGCCACAGGCTACTGTGCCCCGGGTTCGCGACACCTCATTCAGCAATTACTCAAGAACGCAATCCCGAAACCTTCTAAGAAGAAGGAGTTCCCAGAGGAGTTCGGCGAGCCTGTTGTTGACTCCTTCGCCAATTCGATGTATCTGCACATGTTCATGAGTAAGGAGACGGCCTCAACGACGGCTTTGTACTCAACCAGTGTTGGAAACATGTCTGCGATCCACGGTGTTTCGCATCAAGATCGAGCAAGGTTGGCCTTGATGCTTGAGTCCAGATATGGTGGTGAACTTCCTCCCCGTGAGCTCGAGTTCCGTGAGTCACTTCGTGACATGCTCACGCCTGAGGAAGTCTGGTGGGCATCTTACCTCGGCAGGGTCGGACAACTCATCACCGCGCTCTACCCAGCCGGTAAGATCCACAAGTCGAAGCCACGCGTGGTGTTCACCTCTCAGTGGTCGTACACTTTGGGCAAGAAGAAGAATAAGGAAGGTCTTCTGCTCACAATCTCTGTACAGAAAACCAACGATGACCCAGCAAGAACAAAGGAAACTGTCAAGGAGGCAGCTAGTGATGTGGAAAAGATTGGAAAGAAGAAGAACTGGATTGGAGATGATGAGCCTTGGGGAATGAAGGTTAAAGTCAAGGTTGTGGAGGAGGGCATTCTCTCTGAGGAGATGGAGAAGCTGAAAATGTAGGATATTAATATCTTTGTTTCGGAAATTGTGGAAAAGAATATTGGGCTTGGTTTGGGAAATTTCAAAGGCTACACTGGAAAGCAAATGAAGGGCAGAATGTATGATAGTACTCATTAAGTGATTTGGAACAAATTGAGTGTGTTTTGTCTTTTGCCCGTCGTCGTCGTTATACTTTTGCTTACCTCTACTCTAATAACCAGCGCACACCCTGAAGGAGATCCTGCAGCCACTTCTTGGAAAGAGGCAAGTCAGGGCAAGTCGTCCAGAAGCCGTGAGGCAGCCCCGAGTAGATGTGTGACTTGGTTGACAGCCCGACTTCTTGTAGCAATTGATCGAGAAGAATAGCTTCATCCCGACGTGGATCCCAACCGCAAATTGCAAAGTATGCTTTCTTTGCTATACCGGCATGGGAATCGAAGAGAAGAGGGGACAGTCGCTTGTCTGTTGGGGGAGCGCCATATAGTCCTGTTGCATGATCAGTATTGAGTGAAAAGCATTGTCAGAGAGTAATGTGCCTGCAAAGTAGTCAATTGACTTTCGCGTGAGGCCAGGTGCATCATCGATCTCGTCCACGCTCAGAATACGATCCAGATATTTCTTTGGTCTCACATCTGGATGACAGAAGCTCCCAGCGAGGAACACGATGCCTGTGATTCCGGGAATGAGGCCCTCATCACGAGCTAAGTGCGATATTCCGGCAGTGAAATTGGCGCCAGCAGATGTGCCACCGAGAATAAAGCCCCTGGATAAGTCTGTGTTGAGTGTGGTCTGGCCTTCTGGCGATGCAGCCTGCACAGAATGTTAGCTGGCGGTACTGGCGGTAGTTTGGCGGCGCTATATCTTACCCATCGGACGACATCGAAGCTATCTTCAAAGCCAACGGGGAACTTGTGTTCAGGAGCAAGTCGATACTCGACACTTGCAACAAGGACAGGAACTTCCAACGCAATTGCTCTGCATGTTACGTCGTCTGTTTCAAGGCCACCCGTGACATACCCACCGCCGTGCATGTAGAGAAACAGAGGGAGGGCATCGTTGTGAGCAGTTTGACGGTAGATGCGCAGTGTGATAGACTTGTTATCACGCACAGGGACATTTATTTCGTAAATATCGAGGCCTTCCTGTGGAATAATTGGATCATGGTCTCTGGTCATACCCAAGCTTGGTTTTGTGCCTGGGGGGAGATTGTTTGGGAACTGATGGGGTCAGTAACAATATCATGAAGTTTGCACATGACTTAGCGTACATCGACCCATTCGGGATGGGGTGTTGCATAATGTCTATATTCGGCCATTTTAATTGTGCAATAGATAGAAATGATGTTTTATTTAATAGATGTATGAAGGTGAGAACTGTGTTTAAATAACTGCGTTGAAAGCTACATGAGGGCGAACTCGGAGTCGCTTTGCTGATCCCTGCCTCTCATGTTAGAGACGCAGGACTAGTCAGCTGCCAAATATCCTAAGGATCCGCGATCTTTGGTCACTTGAGAGATTATCTTATCTGATCGTACTGTTATGGTAATCTTGTTTGGTACCCTTGCTGGCACATGCAGTCGGAAATGCAACGAGAGCCTCTACTTGTCCTCGCATGAAGCCACTTTCTTGACACTCCCGATGACGGCTCAAAGTATTGAGGCCTTGCTGATTAATGTCAAAAGCATGTCTCCCGTATTAAAACCATCTCTCATCAGCACCTCATTCCCATGTCCTGCGCTTGCTCTTCTGCTTCGTGTATTTCTTCAAAAAGGGCGCTTTCTCCAATCCATCAGCCTGAGTCTTCCAAATCTTCTCCCCCATTGCAACATATTTCTCCCCAAACTTCCCAAGCTCTACCAGCGCAGTCTCTCTAGTGACTCGATGCATCTCAGCGTACTCCTCATCAGTACCAAACGTCGCAATCTTGTATGTCCGTTTCCACAAGGCAACCATCTCCTTCGCAAAGGCACTTTCGGCTTGGATATTCTTTGCGACAAGATAAAATGAAGATCTGATCTTGTGGTGCCTGTAGTGCTTGTACAGTTTGACGGTTGCCATTTTGCTGAATTGGTGGATCAAGTCGAAACTTCGCCAACTGTCGAGCTTGTGCATCAGAATCACCATCGTCCCGCCGTTCTTCAGATGTTCAAGACCGAGGGCGATCTGCGTGAGAGCTAGACGCGTAGCTTCTCGGGGCTCTCGCCATTCCGCACGGGGGTGAGTACGCAGGACTTGGCCATCGCAGAAGACAAGATCAAACTTCTCGGTATCGTCGAAGACCTTTTCGAATAGGAAGTTATATGGTCCTGGAAAGTTCAACGGAACATCGTTCTTGGTAATACCCATATCAGCTGCCAGCGTTGTAATGTCGCGAAACTCCACATCCACTTGTGCATCGAGCATCTTGACGTCGTGTCCACCTTGCTCAACGGGTAAGCTCATGGCCCTGATGTGAATACCAGGTGTCTTGGCCCAAGCTACGTCAACGAAGCCACCTGGAGCTACGCACATGTCCAGCAAGGCCGGCTGTTCGACCTTGGACATGTTCAGAGCACCCGTTGCCTTGTCGAGGTCAATTGCGATCGTCTTCATCATGGTGTAGAAGAACTGTGTACTGTTCGCGCTACATTTATCTGCGACTGCTCGTTGTTTCTTGAAGTGAGCATCGCCTTGACTTGTCTCCCAGCCCTATCTTTCTCATTAGGCCATTCTCCTTGCTCAGTATCTTTGCTACAGACATACCTTTCTTCTCATCTCATGGAGACGGCGAAACTCCTCGACGTTCTCCAAGAGATAATCGCGGATAGTCTCTTGAGCACTTCTGTCGAGCTCTGGAACTCCAGTAATGGATTCCATGATTGTCTGTGCCTTTGCCTGCTTATCTTGTCCAAAAATAGCACGTTCGCTAGGGCTAGAGCTTGAAGTGTCAGCGTCGGAGGACATGTTGGAGGCTGGACATTTGCTACTGAATACTAACAGTTGAAGAAGAAGTGAGAATAATTTCCTCCCAAAAGCAATTGTTATTTATACCTTCAACAAGAGTGTCTGTCATCTTGCATGTCTGGAGGCCTATCTCCTTTGTTCCAGTTTCTGTCCATCCACCAAATGGACCAACAAGCATCAGGCAGAAGTGGCAGTAACCATACGATACCATCCATATAACGCAGCGACAAGGCTCTCCCAAGAACAGAAAACTTGGTTGATAATTGTTCTGCGGTCATTGATTGGCCGTAAGTCTCGTGAAGCCACCAACAGAGGCCTGCCGGCCGGCCGGCCTCCTCATCGCCACAGTTCACAAGATGGACAGTTAATTATTACAGGGGTTTTTTTTCTTGTGAAATAATGTAGATAGTTCATTTCCGGGTTCTTGTTGGTTAGTAACCTAGTTCTTTGTGGCTCTGCCAATCGATCTTGGCTAGAATATAATGCTTGCAAGCAACAAAGCACTGAGTGGCATTGCATTCAAATTTAAACTTTTAGACAAGATAGCAAACCGGAGACACTTGGCTGTAGTCTCTAAAATCACTGCAAATGACACAAAGTCGGAGTGACTGGAAATCAAGTCAGACGCAGGCCTTGTGGCAACTTCCTATCGATATTCGCAAGCAGAAGTCAAGTATTCTATATTTAAAATACTTAATCTGGCTAGTAAATGTTTGGGTATCGGGTATCAATTCTAAACAACAGTTGTTGATGGGCCATCCTTGGGAGGTTCGCTCTTGTTGATCTTTCTATATCCCTCTCGCATTTCAGTCTTCTTGAATCTTGTCGAGTAAAGATAATGAACAATAAACCACTGGTATACACAAAATAGACTATAAAATGTTAAACCAAAGCTGAAGGCCAGTCAGGGGGCCACTTACAATGCACAAATGCCAAAACAGCCACAAGCAATGCTTAGGTTGTCAAGCATTGCTACTGTTCCAGTAGATATATCACCAACAAAGCCCGTCCTCCGCTTGTCGAGATTTGACTCATTGTACGCATCTATATCTTCCCGAAGAACAAATATGACAGTGAGAGCAGCAAGCCACATTGAAGTTGAAAGGGCCAGAATCAAAATATACCATATTGGCGGTCTTGGGTTGTTGCGTCCTCGTGGCTTGACTGGTATCTTGAAAGCAAAGAAATGAAGAGCTCCCTGAGTTTGGTCAGCAGGCTTTTATATGTATACAGGTGAGTGAACCTACGACTGCAAGATTGTACGCTGATGCAGCAAGCAAATTATGTCCCGGATGTTTAGATATTATCCCGGCCGAAAGCCCAATGACCGCACACGAAGCTATCCACCTCCCGATATCCGCTTTAAAAGTATCATCGTAAAGTCTCTTAACGGGATTCGTCTCCTTCTCTCTCCCCAGCATATCCCTGACGATTTCGCCGAGTGGCATAGGACATATTGGACTCGACATCGCTGAACCGGTATGGATGTGTAGGTAAGCTGCAGATGAGAAGGATCAGGTGGTTTTTTTGGGCGCCGCCGCGTAATCTAATGCTTTATGGCTGTGGTCTTGGCTTGCCAGGGGATGTTGATCCAACATGACGCTAGGCCAAGGGTTGAAACTCCATCTTTTGGCCTTGGCCCTCGTCACTAATTCCCTTTGCACTGCCACTGGAAATTGGCGGTGCCTGGGCTTTAATCATGGCGTATCTTGGGTAAAAGGTCCAAGAAACTGCTCCCGTAATGGTCTTCTTTAGAGGTTGAATGCCAAGAATCTTTGAGTATTTGATCATGAGGTAATTGAAGATATTCGCAACTAGAGTTTGTTTGCAGGACTGCACTTTTTGTAGTAGGTACTTGAGTAGATCCACATCCATTATTTTATTTTATTATTTTGGCACATGAAAAAAAAAAAAAAAAAAAAAAAAGAAAAAGAAAAAACATTCCATGGACTGAACTAATGAAGTTTACGAGAGAATAATGAAATATTCAGGTAGCTCTCTGATCTTGGCTGCGGTTCATGCCAGTTCAGACTTCAAGTGCGGAATTTAAAAATGCCCATGTTTTTCAGGTTCTTTTGAACCCGATCGCATTTTAAACCAAATGTAATTTAAATATCACCCAAAGCTCGTATTATTGCCCAAAAGGGGGTCATACGGCGCTGCAAGGATCTACGACAGCTCAGCTCTGTATGGATGTAAGAGGGCTGTGCTTAAGGCTGAAATTTCAAGTACATCCTCCCACTAAGCGCTTATGCTTATCTTTATGCAAATCCCAGCGCATTATTTCCCCGAAGCTGACGACAAGATGGGGCTCGTACACGTGGAATGTGATTTGATAGGTGCTTGTTGGCCAGTTATCTGTCAATCCCCCATATCTAAACGAATTCGGTTGTATCTGCGAGCTACGACGGAGTGGCTGGGAGAACGCCTTAGTGGCCGTGTCTTGCAGATTGGTTGTCACACAATCCTATTGATTACGAAGATATGTGCTTGGTGAGTGTCTTGATGTCGTCTTACTCATATATAAGCCCCCGTCCTCCTGGCTCTTAGTATCTTCCAACCCATCTCTAGCTACTCACAAATACTTGATCTAAAACTACACAACAATGGGTGATAAAAACGAAACATGGACACCAAACTACGACAACTGCGATAAAGTCACGGATCGTTGTCCCGTCGAATACACCATCTACCAAGACTATCTCTCCGAACCAGCTTCAGGATTCTTCGCGATCGCTTTTGCACTCCTATTCCTCGCACAAATATTCCAGGGGTTCCGGGCTAAAACATGGTCATACATGATATGGCTGGGCATCGGAACCGTCTTTGAAGTCGCGGGCCATGTTGGACGCTTTGGACTGGGAAGAAATCCATGGCAGCAGAATGTCTTTATCGTGCAGTACTTAACGCTCTTATTGGCTCCTACTCTAGTTGCTGCTGCTATATCAGTGACGTTCAAGCATCTGGTTGTTTGGTACGGAGCAAAATGGTCTCTTCTCAAGCCCAGGCTATATCCCCTCGTCTTTGTCGGTACAGACTTTATCTCGATTTTCGTCCAAATTATCGGAGGTGGCCTCACAGCTATGCAAAGTATGGGCAAGGGATCTGAGACGACGCAGAAACTTGGAGAAGCGCTTGTCATTGGAGGTGTTGCCTTTCAAGTTGCCAACATGTTGTGCTGTGGCGGTCTGATGCTTCTCTACGCTCGACGACGAAAGCAGGCAATAAAACATCGAGACCCGTTGATGGGAAACGCGGCTGATATGTACACAACCGGCATGCCAACTCGTGGGGGAGTTCCTGTTGCTCGAGAGGAGGCCACGCTAAAGGAGGCAAAAAGAGTCAAGTGGTTTGTCTATGCTCTGGGTATTGCTTATACCTGCATCATCATCCGATGTGCCTACCGGTAAGATTCTATTGACAATCATTTGCCTACCCTGGCTAATTAGTACTTAGTATCGCGGAAACTGTCCCAGATATTGGGGTAGATGTTCTCCGAAACGAAACACTATTCATCGTCTTCGACGCAACCATGATGTTGATTTCCATCGGTGCTGTGACTATCCTCCATCCCTGCTTCTTCTTTCCTTATTTGGGCCTCAGAAAGAAGCAGAAGAATCAAAGCAAGGTCTATGAAGGTTACAGAATGGAGAGTAGTTCAGCTTTGGTTGGGCAGCAGCAACACCCGCAGCAATAGCAAGGGTATGCTTGAGGCTGGAGCCTCTTTTGGCCCCTCAACCTTGTCACAAAGCCGAGTCCTGAATTATAAGTGCATTTTACGAGTTTGTGGTTTGACGTTCTACGTGTTGGGCTATATGGCATATTTTATAGAATCCTAGAAGCTTCAAGATTTTCAATTCGATTTACACAAGACAAAATATCATACTGGTCCCGATAATCTTAATATGGCATTGCACTCTCAGAAATATCAACTTTAGCCACTTCAAACCTAGGACAGACCTTCGGCGGGATTGGCCACAGAATCTTGCAGTCGTTATCAAATTAGAAACTATTTGACCATCGAATTTGACTACTTTATAAGGATATTACGTTAGCGCCTTCCTATAAATTAGTAGCCTGAGCCCTTTGCATTAGCTCAAACTCTGGAATGGTCGTATTCTGCTTATCCATGTGACTTGGATTGATAAACCACGACCGGATATTGCAGCCGATGTATCGTTTGGTGTCAGCCATCTTTTCCCACGTCCGATGTCGCCTGCAACCTGCGCCCTACAAGAACAATAAAAACAGAAAACGAATCAAGATAACTCAATGAGCACTATCAAGGTTCGAAAGGCGCAGTGCAACGTTTGATAGAAGGCGCACTCTGCTGGTTGTTGTATAAATATCGAATACTCTCTCCGAACATTGCATTTAGTTCCCTTCATCTCACTGCACAAGCAACTTAAGGAATCTACTGTTCAATGTCACAGACCTCGCTTGAGCTCGTTACTCCCAATCGAAATGTGTCAGATGACGCAGTCCATTTACAGAACCTGGATCAACGCTTCGAGTCGCGAGCAACAGATGCCGAGTTCTCGCTGCCTCCTGTTGATGGTGGAAGAAAGGCATATCTATTCTTAGCAGCCTGTTGGGTCGTTGAAGCTGTGACTTTTGGTAATCTCCCTCATCTTTAGGGTCCACGAACATGGTTTAACAAAGAAATCAGGTTTTGGGTTCTCATTCGGCGTCTTTCAAGAGTACTACAGTCATCATGAGCCTTTCGCGGGCTCGAACAGTATCGCTGCCATTGGAACCACAACAACTGTAAGATACTTGCAAAGCTACCCTTCCCAACTCTGACATTATCCAGGGCATGTTGTATCTCGGAGCACCATTCGTGGTCATTATATGCCGCTTCTACCCCCGCCAAGCTCGCTGGTTCACCTACGCTGGTCTCTTTGTAACGTCTCTAGCCATGGTTATGAGTTCCTTTTGCATCACTGTTCCTCAACTTATCGCAACACAAGGAGTGCTCTTTGGGATCGGAGGCTGCTTCGCTTACTGTCCTTGTACTCTCTATATCGACGAGTGGTTCGTTCGTCGTAAGGGCTTTGCTTATGGAATTGTCTGGAGTGCTGCTGGAGCTGGAGGTGCCGTTCTTCCTCTGGTTCTGGAGACGCTCCTCAAGAACTTTGGCTTCCAAACTACTGTCAGAATATGTGCGGGCATCTTATTTGGAAGTGCAGCTCCAATTGCATACTTCATCAAGCCTAGGCTACCATTATCGGCCACTATCCACAGAAAGCCTCTGAATATGCGGTTCGTCACATCCAGGGTGTTTCTTCTGTATCAACTTGTCAACGTCGTTGAAGCAACAGGCTACTTCCTCCCTACAATCTACCTTCCCACTTATGCTCGAACAACCTTTGGTACCTCAACGATCCTCTCAGCTTTGACGGTTATTCTGGTCAATGTCGCTACGACGATTGGTCTGATGGTCATGGGATCTCTCAGCGATAAGCTTGCAGTTACGACATGTATGCTCATATCTGCGGTAGGCGTGGGTATTTCAGTCCTACTTGTCTGGGGACTTACAGCATCTCTCCCTATCCTGTATGTTTTCTGCGTCATGTACGGCCTCTTCGCAGGATCTTGGGCCTCGATCTGGCCAGGAATTATGAGAGAAGTGACACAAAAGTTTCAGGATGAAAACGAGCACGTTGACCCTGTCATGGTGCATGGACACCTCTGCGTGGGCAGAGGAGTTGGAAACATCATCTCCGGACCCTTGAGCGGTTCTCTTATTCGAGGTCAACCATGGCAGGGAAAGGTTATTGGGGGTTATGGAAGTGGATATGGCATTCTGATTTTGTACACCGGCCTCACGGGCCTGGTGAGTGGTATGAGCTTTTTGTGGCGATACGTGAATGTTTTGTAAGGGATGAACATTTCTGGAAGCTGATTCTCCATCAGAGGAGAAGGCATTAGCGGCAATATCAGGTTTCAAGCGTGTCACGCTAAAAAGTGATTTGTAAGGCAACCTAGTTATTATTCTAAGACACATACCAGACTTAATCACGAGGAAATAGTGCTTGTTATTGATCAGAAACTTGAGAGCTAAGAACTGACGAAGGAAGAGTAAAAGGTTGGAACGCTGTATTTTATGACGCTTCCCTTGTACTAAGTACAGACGTAACGAATTGACTGACTATCATGCTATGGAAACTTTCTCCATTACGTTCATCCACCCAAGCGCTCTTCTTTTTGATGTGATAGACTGTCTGAACTAGTAAGGGGGGTGCGGATCAATCCCTCGGGCACTCAGCGCTCGCCCAGATAATACGCGATAGGAGTATGGGTTGATACAAGCTCCCGCCAACCTTGACCCGAACGATCCCCCCCAAGAATCGAGAGGAGTTATAGAGTCTTTGTACGAGAGAGAATTCAGTTCAGTCTTCAGACTCATCATGATCAGAGCCCATATGGCCAAATTAGCTGTCAATATATTCCCCCCCTCTGTGCTGCATGGAATGGCCTTCTAGTACACCCCCATCCTCCCAGCTTCGGTCTTGAAGAATTGCAGGACGACAATATCCTTGTCCCCCAAGATGAGCGAGAGACAAGTGTTGGTTTTTTTGGCACAGGCAGCCAGTTGTTCGATAGGACCAAGCTCGGGTTTTCTGTCACGATTTGCCGTGACAAGGGAGTCTGGCTCCCAGGTGCATGAGGGTACAACGATGACGGTAGCAAGAAAGGGATTACGGATTTCTTCGTTTGCGTCGTACAAGACATGAAAGCGATCCTCGTCGCCTAAATCGAACTGGTGAGCGCGCTTAGGGAGTTTCTCTTTCATTTCTCTCGCTTCAGCAAATGCCAGATACATATCTGTGCCGCGGAACCAGGAAAACCTGGGACTGATACTGAGTTTGCCCAAGCTGATGGCCAAACTAATTGCGGTTTCTTTGAGGAACGCCTCGTAAAATATCTGTACCATCATGGAATGGTTCTCGCAGTCGAACTCTAGCACCTCATCCGGTCGGTTGCTGTTTGTGGCCTGTTCTAGAATATCGCCGTATGCATTCGTGATGTTTTCAAACGTGAATTTTGTCCATGGAAGAATCTCGGACTTCTCCATCGGAGATTTTTCACGGCCATCGTAAACTAAGCTTTGGAAATTCGGGGGGAGATTGATGATGGGTCTTCTGTACACCAGGAGAGAACCGATATTGGGGGCGTTCGGCGACTGGTTCATGTTGGGTTTTGGAAGCTTGAAGATCTGATTTATGACGAGTAAGAACAATTGGAAATGGAATGATGATCCCTGAAAAGTTATAAGGCTGATGTTGGTTTTGTCAAGAGTGATGATGATGAAGAAGAGAAGAGGAGAGAGGAGAGAGTCAAAGAGATGTAGGTCACCCTGGCGGCCTGCCTGATGCCTAAAATACATCGCTCCTTGCCCCTTCCATTCATACCTCAAAAAGGGATATCTCAGTCCACCTTGACTTCCCTAAATAGGTAGGTGTCTTGTGTATGATTGGGGGTGCGATTTAAGATATTAAATCCTCTCAGGAGTATTATTTGCGGCATGAAATAAACACCCCATGGGTCACTTAAACTAAAGAACGTATACCTATTCACATCCCGTCGCAAGCTTGAGTCTAAACATATAGTACCCTGCTTTCTTATTTAAGTGGCCTGTCTAGTACAACTAGCAATTCTGCAGCGATTCCTGTTCCTTCGCTATCCAAATATCGGTGATAGTATGCTTTGAAAATTCCTTCACATCCCTATATACATATTCAATTGGTGTGACATATCTCCATCATTTGTCGTAGGAATTTTCGAATCGATGTCCTTAAAAAAAAACAAGCCGATGATACCTCACTCTTCGTCAAAGACAACAGAACCAGAGTCGCCTTTGGCAACAAGTTTTTGTATACCACCATTAGTCAGAAAGTCGTCCGACTTAAATGAATGCTCGTTTGAGCGGCCCAGCTTGAGGTATTTAGATTATGCAATCGATACCTGCGTCCGGAAATAGTTGGACTTGCCCACAGTTGGTCCCGTTGTGATACCCACCTTCCAGATATTAGATGTATTGTGCGGCAGAGAAGAATCGTCTGGCATCAATTTCCGCGATTGCTCCTTGTGGCTGAGAGCTTAAATCGGCAGACAGAGCTCAGAGGTATGTGTCGTACATGTCCTTTGGATGTGCCTTGCGATTATGATATTACTGGATCCAAACCTCTTTTGAGGGTAGGAGGTTCGATCCATGTCTGGATTCTTCGACATCAATCAAAGGTATCCAGATGCTGCGAACACTCTGCCCAGCACTTGCTTACCAGACTCAGAGAACTTGGCTTTTCTATTCTTCTCATCAGTCAAGATGGAAATCCTGTGCTCGCGCTGTTCGACTCGTGTCCTGATTCGAACCTTGTCGCCTTGATTTGCGTGTAGCTTTCCTTCCAATTTCCCCAATTCCTCAGTATCGACTTCAATGTCTTGATCAATTGACCAGATAGCGACGTTGTGCTTTCCACGAGAGGGGCTTTCCAGAACTGCTGGCGATGTTGTAGAATTGGGAAAATATCCTTCCTTGTAAACTCTCTTTCGTGGCGCCAGGGGGGCTAGGCCGACGTGTAGCCATGGTCTCGATATACGCGACTTGGAACCCTTGAAGTGTGAGTCAAATTCGACAGATTGATGTGTTGTAAAGGAAACTTTATGAAGGAATTTTTGATGGGTTATGGTTGGAATTGAGGTCGGCGGTTCTTGCCTTCCAGTTAGTATGGTGTTGACGGGAAACTTGGTGAGAAGGAAAGAAAAGAGGAGAGTGAGGTAGGCACAAACAACCGTATGACTACAATCTAAACCTCATACTGCCTTATATTCGAGGTTCAGTACGATTCACTGTCAAATAAGCTTACTGATTAAGTTATCATAAAAGCACATTATTTGCTTCACGGCCCACGTTGACCTACCTGCTCAAGCTTGTTGTTATACAGAGCCTACCTAGGTGGGTAAAGTCAAAGCCCCTTACCTGCAAAAACCATCGGACTTTAATATGGGATATCAAAATAAACTCAGTAAAAGATATCCTAAATTCATGCTAATTTACCTAAGTCTTTTTATCATTTAGGGCCAAGGTCCTAAGTTTCCTTTCCTCCCCAGGTAGGTATTTATTGGCTTGATGCTCATATCTGTATATACACAAACACTCGTGATCAGGCTCCATTGTGCCAATACACAAACAGTCTGGGGTGGACCGTGGCGCTTTTCAAGTTGTATTGATATGGACTGCTTCCTATCTCCCGAGGTCTTGACTCTTATCAAACCCCGCGCCGGGAATACTTGCCAACTCTATTTGCACCACCTGCCACATGACATAGACCCCTCACATTTTAATAATCCTCGACATCTTTTGCACTGACTCTCATATCTACGCTTGTTCATCGTCACCATCGAAAGAAAAACATCATGGGCCTTATCTTGATTACTGCTCTGGGCTTGCTGCCTGTTTTGCTGGTGTACAGATACATCATCTATCCTGTCTTTTTCTCCGCGCTGTCTCGTATACCCACACCGCACTGGACATGCCATATCAGCTCTCTCTGGATATTAGCAGCAAGGAAGCGGAGGCGAGAGAATACATCACTGTATCGTGCACACCAACGGCTTGGTCCTGTTATTAGAATTGGTCCAGATGAAGTGAGCGTTGACGGTTTAGAAGGCATGCGAACCATATATCAAGGAGGTTTTGAAAAAGGTCACTGGTATAGCGTCTTTGATAATTATGGGTAAGAATGGCAACTTATGGTACTGGACTGTCGGCAATGAAACTAATATGGCCACCTGTAGAGTCCCAAACATGTTTGCCACTGGCAATTCAAAGCCTCACTCTCTAAGAAAGAGGATGATTTCGAACGTCTACTCCAAATCGTACATACAGTCATCTCAAGCGAGCAAATTGCAAATGGCCGAGATTCTCGTGAACCGCCTCTTGCCTGCACTTGACGGGTCTCTTAAACCTTCCCGCAAGTCGATGTCTACAGACTACAATGACGTTGAAGTGTTCGGTCTATATCTAGCAACGGCCATGGATCTTATCACTGCCTACATATTTGGTCTCTCTAACGCTACAAACTTCATTGCCGATGAGCCTTATCGCCGTGACTGGCAGGACATGTATCTTGCACGGGCCAACTACCCTTTCTGGACGCAAGAAGTTCCAAAGTTGACAAACTTTTGCAAAAGATGGATTCCTTGGCTCAAGCTCTATCCACAATGGGTTGATCAGTCCAACAAGAAACTCTCCGATTGGAACTGGGAACTCTGCGAGAATGTCCGGAAGACGCCCAAGGCGACAAGAAGCCTCAGTAACAGTCAAGACATTCAACGCTCTGACGAGCCGGTAGTCTACAACTCACTGCTTGCTGGGATAGATCGCGAGTTCAATACCAATGGAGAAAAGAGCATTCTATACAGTACGAGCATTCTTCAACGAGATCGAGCCATTGCGTCTGAGGTTATGGATCATTCGCTGGCTGGACAGGAGACGGCTGGAATTGCCCTCACTTATGCAACATGGCATATTTCAAAATCTCCAGAACTTCAACGACAGCTTCATGCTGAGGTCCAATCTCTTAAGCCGGCTTTGAGGATCAACCCGAAAGCTGCATCTGGTCTTACGAACACGTCGGCTTTGCCAGATCCTAAAGAGGTCGATTCCTTGCCGCTCTTACACGCTATTGTCACGGAGACGCTGCGTCTCCACGCGCCTATTCCAGGACCTCAACCACGCCAGACACCTCAACGCGGATGTAGCATAGGAGGATATTATATCCCTGGCGACGTGAGGATCGCATCACTGGCGTATACACTACACCGGGACAAAGAAGTATTTCCCGAACCTGAGGAGTGGATCCCAAAGCGCTGGATACCACAAGCGCCTGGAAAGTCATCAGACGATGAGGCGAAGCATCGCGTGATGCAAAGACTTTTCTGGGCCTTTGGCAGTGGTGGAAGGATGTGTGTCGGCTCCAACTTCGCCATGAATGAGATGAAATTTATTTTGGCGTTCATCTATGCCAACTTTGAGACATCCATTGTTGATGATGAAGGTATCGAGCAGGAAGATGCTTATACGGCGAGACCAATTGGTGAGAAGCTGGTCATCAGGTTTACTCCTTTGAAGACATGAGACGGGAAGACGAATTTGGATTATCATTTATTCTCATTATATATGTATACTTATAAAAATATACCTTTCCCTTTCTTTTTCAGCAAGTCAACCCCTGCTAAGCTCAAGCAATACCTGAACGGTCGCCAAGGCTGTTGAAAGCAGAGTGTATCATTGATTAGGCTTGACGACTTGACATTCACGATGATTTCACATCATCGAGGGTTGGTCTTTTGAGGCTTTAAGCAACATTAAGTGCTGTTTCTTGACTTTCAGGGCCAGCATGTAGGTTAGCTACATGTACGCGAGGATGGAATTTACAGAAAAACAACTGAGTTAACTTGAATTGCACTCGACTTTTGTACTTCCCTCCCTCTGCGCAACCTTATAGACTTAAGTCTCAGAACTCACCTTAATGGTGTGGTGCAAGCCTAACAAGTCAGTACATAGTCTTCTACACTGTAGTTCACCAAAATAGGAATGGATTTGCAACAATTGTTGTTAAAAGATTCCACCAATCGTTGCATCACCGCAATTTTACCAACAAGGCAATTCTATACCCCCTTCGTGACTCGAATACTGTCATTGGAGGATATTTGAAACCCCATGTAAGTTCTACTAGGGGCTGTTGTACATAAAGGATGATAGACCCGATGCTCTCCTCTCAACGCACGTCGACTCAAAGATCCTTGTACTCAAGAAACATGAAGATTTCCTTGCTGCTAGCTTTGACGGCCAGTTCCGTGGCGCAAGCAGCCCAGCTTGCATTCCCTGGAGCTGAGGGCTTTGGAAGGTATGCAGTTGGTGGTCGTCAAGGCGAAGTATACAAAGTGACAAACCTCAAGTAAGCCGAAGTCTCCTTTCCTGTTCATATGAAATGTCTAATGGAAATCGAATAGTGATTCTGGAACTGGCTCGCTTCGAGATGCAGTATCGAAGCCCAACAGGATAGTTGTCTTTGACGTCGGTGGAGTTATCAAGATCACTGAACGTATCGTCGTGTCTAAGAATATCTACATTGCCGGTCAAACTGCTCCTGGTGGTGTGAGTCTCTAGAAACCTTGAATATTACACTAGCTGAACCACCTACAGGGAATCGTCGTCTACGGCAATGGCTGGTCTCTCTCCAACGCCAATGACTCCATTGTGCGATACATCACCATCCGTATGGGCAAAGGTGGAACCTCGGGTAAAGACGCAATCGGTATTGCTGACGGTAAAAACATGATCTTCGATCATGTCAGCGTCTCGTGGGGACGTGATGAGACTTTCTCTATCAATGGAGACGTCACGAATGTTACCATCCAGAACACTATCATTGCTCAGGGTCTTGTTTCTCACTCTTGTGGTGGCTTGATGCAGACTGATGGTGGAGTCAGCTTATTCCGCAATCTGTATATTGATAACAAGACTCGTAACCCCAAGGTCAAAGGTGTTAACGACTTTCAGAACAATGTGAGTGATTCTGTTACATAAGTCTGGACGGCTTTCTTACTGTCTTACAGGTTGTGTATAACTGGGGAGGAGGCGGCGGTTACATTGCTGGAGATAGTCAAGCTGACAGCTATGTTAACATCATCAACAACTATTTCATTTCTGGTCCGGACACTACCGTCACAGCCTTTACTCGAGGAAACAGTTACTTCCATGCTTGTAGGTGATTTCCCCTCTTAGGCGACTGTGTTGCTGACTATGTTTCAGACGTCAAGGACAACTTCTACGACTCAAACCGCAACGGCAAGCTTGATGGCACTGCTCTTTGCGAGAAAACCAGTTGCTACTCTGACATTGATTTTATCAAGACTCCATACAACTATCCGGCTCCCACAGCCCTCTCGCCCCAGGCAGCCGTCGAACTAGTCCTCAAAGGCGTTGGAAATTCACTGCACAGGGATACTGTTGATACTGCCCTTATTGATCAGGCCAAATCTTACGGAACCAAGGGAGGGCAAATCTCTGATGAGAATGAGTTTGGTGGTGTTGGAGAGATTGCAAATGGTGCTGCTCTGAAAGATTCAGATGGTGATGGTATTCCTGACGAATGGGAAACAAAGAATGGTCTTAATCCCAATGACGCTTCAGATGGTATGAAGGCTGCATCAAATGGGTATGCTAACTTGGAGAACTATGTGAACTCTCTTGTTTAATTACATTTCCTTCTGATTTCATAACTCATAAGAAATTCCCCAGTTAGCTCTTCTTGATTTCATTAACATTTAATGTGGCCAATGTGAAATACATACACTCGAGTTCCTAGTTATAACATCACTTAAATTATCTTCACGTCGTTCCCAGCGTGACTGAGTTCTGAATTTTGGTTCAAATGCGTAGTTATTCGGTCTTGTCTTTCAAGGTCGTCTTCCAAGGAATCAAGCACACCGTTAAATCCCGACAGGCTTTCTTGTATAACTGAATCATCATATAGAGTCTGGCGCCATATGGAGAAATACTGTTGGTGCGTTTAATGTTTATCCATGCGTTTCGTTTCGCGGCGATCGTCAATGCAGGTTCTTGTTTCAACATCCCGGAGGTCCCTGTAAGGTTTCATTACTCCTGTTTCACGGACATTATAAGGGCTGCAATGTAGCAGATCATCCAGTATTTAAAGACATGCTTAAGTTCTAATCCTCCGGTTCTCAGCAGTTCCGCTCCCATCTGCTAAGAAAATGCAGTTTAAAAATCTTATCATTGCGCTGTACGGCGTAGGAGCATCATGTTCTGCTCTGCGACCACCAATTGAAAGACGCGCGACGACAGAAATTCCTTCAGACTCGTTCAACTCTCTCGAGAAATACTGGAATTACCTGTATCCTTGGGGAGCCACACACAATGGCGGCGCCCGAATGGACGAGGAACACGTCTCCGTCACTGATGGCGTTCTCACTCTGACTGCTGAGCCACGAGATGATCAAGAAGACCCCATTCATTATCTCTCTGGAGCAATTCACGCCAAATCAACATTCACTGTTTCTGCTGGTGGTGGTTATGATATCAGTGCTGAGTTCATTGCTCCAGTTGATAGAGGAACCTGGCCTGCTTTCTGGCTTAATGCTGCGAGTGGATGGCCGCCCGAGATTGATATCGCAGAGTGGAAAGGCTCTGGGAAGATTTCTTTCAACACATTCAATACCTCTAATGAGGTTACTGCACTTGATAGGGACTATCCTGATCCCGAGGAATGGCACTCTGTTCGTGCTGAACTGCGTGACGAGAACGGTCGTGATGTGAGAGTCAAGTTTTTCCTCGATGGTGTTGAGCAGACTACGCAATATGGCCGTGACTACATCGGGGCGGGTTTGCGCCTGTAAGTATATACTTTATAAAATATCGAGACTCACCCTATCTAATGTCTATATAGGATCGTCAACTATCAGACTGAAGGATCTTCTGGATCACCTGGACCCACGACACGTAAGTTTCCCGCCAGTTTGATGCGTCTGTCTGTACTGAACCCTGTGTAATAGCGACAACTTTTCAAGTTCGAAATATTGAGGTCATCAGTCTCAACTAGGTTTTTTCCCTTTGGATTGAGCAGTCTGGCTAGTGATGGATGCGAAGCTTATTTATTTTCATTCAGTGTAGTCAAGGATATGTGACTATACGAATGAGGGGGCGTAACGTCTGTCAGTAAAGGCTCGAGCTTATTCGGAAACTTGCAGAATGATCCGCCGGCAATGTAACCCGTCAACCGATCAAACCCCTCAAAGGAGCAGAGTGCATGAAACAAATCAAGAAGCTACTGTAAGGTGACAGTTCACCTGATGTCTGTGTCCTTGAATCATGGCCAGTCAAGCGTGGTTCGATTCCACCGTCTCGGGTCAAGATCTACCGAGTTGCATGTCTGCATTGCGTATTCTGATGTGAGGAACTTTTGATTTGCTCGGGCTGAGGATGGATTTGCCAAGGTAAATTAGCCTGAGTTGGTGAGTGCCGCAGTCGTGCATTGAGTGAATGGGTGTAAGCCCTGACTGCCATGTCTAGGTGCAACCCAACCACCTCATCCTTGTGCCTCAAAGCATGGGGAGCTTGTGGCTTCTAAGAGACGGCTCAAGTTGGTTCTAACCGTGTAAATGGTTAAAATGGGAAGACAAAAGTGATGGGGAGGCATTGCTGAGGAGGCAGAAAAGTGGCTGCTTACTAGCGGCCGTCGGAAAATAGGGAATACCAAGGAAGAGAGAGAGCAAAAACTGAGACTGCTACAAACCCCCAATCACATTTGGGGGAGGATTGTCAAATTTGGATCGCTCCAGAAGTTAAGCCTCATGATTGTGGTACCTTAATTGAAGGCATATAGGTCAAGCTTAAGACAAGACGAATCGCATATAAGCGCGTATAAGTGGGTGACGTAGCATTGGGAATTTCTTCACGAATCACGCGATGCTTGTGATCGTCCAGGTGTGGTACAGTAGCAGCCGGGGAAGCCCTGTTCCTGGGTGTCAGCCATCTTGTGATGCAGACGAAGCTTCAACCTATTTCTGAAGGATTGCTCGAGTCATATTTATCCATATTAAACCATAAAAAATGACAGAAGTTACGTTTGAACTGGCGTTTTTGGTGTATTGCTGTCTAAAAACATCGGCTGACGTACAGAGAAGCAGGGTTCTAGACCATGGCATCTGATGATCACCACCATCCCCCAGAGACTACCCCAGATTCCCCACCTCTCTTGGAGGAACAAGCTGGGGAGGAGAAAGGCATTTTAGTGGTCAAGCTATTATCCGGTCCACTAACGATCGATATTGGCCACTCCATCCCTCATCACCAACTTCTTTCCCCGCAGGATCTTCCACCAATGGCGGGGGAGTTCAACTACGAGATAGCTTCACTTACACGGGCCGTCGATCCTATTTCTACGGCGATGTGAACCGGTTCCCGGCCTCGAGGATCCTCTCTGCATGAGGAGAACCATTGGAGATGGACGATATAACATGCCCATGTCCAGCGAAGGGTATCTTGAGCCCTTCAAACCTCATTGCGAATAGTCTGCTGCTGGTAAGCGACGAATCTGTTCACCATGGTAGCCGAAAAGCACTCCGGGGAGATTCAGCCCCATGTTGAGAGCACCGACGCTGGTCTTGATCATCTCAAGAATGTAGACCTTCACGACAAAGCCCTCGCCAACGAGGCTCTTGAAGCCACGGCCGATGAGCATAGCTTTACTGTTTGGCAGGGTTTCAAGACTTACAAGCGCGCTGCTTTTTGGTCCATCCGTAAGTTCTTACCATTGAACTGTTGACGCCGAGATAGCTAACAGGCCACTGTCAGTCATCTCGACTACTGTCATCATGGAGGGCTACGATGTTACCCTTCTCGGTTCCTTCTACGGCTACCCACGATTCCGAGAGAAGTACGGCGAATATCTCGATAAGGAGAACGGACATCAGATCTCAGCCAATTGGCAGCAGCGTTTCAATTGTCTCGGCGCCCTCGCCAACATCATTGGTGCTCTTCTGAACGGTTGGGCTACTTCGCGATGGGGACACCGCAAGGTTCTCATCAGTGGTCTCTTCTGGCTCTCAGCCTTCATATTTGTCGTCTTCTTTGCCCCCAACATCGAGGTCCTTCTCGTCGGTCAATTCCTCTGCAATATTCCCTGGGGAATCTTCGCTACAACTGGTCCCGCTTACGCTGCTGAGGTCACCCCTCTTGCTATTCGAGGATATCTCACTGCCTATGTCAACCTGTGCTGGTGCATTGGACAGTTCATCTCAGCTGGCGTACTAAAAGGTCTCGTTGACAATCCTACCCCGTGGAGCTACCGAATTCCCTTTGCGATCCAATGGGTGTGGCCTATTCCTCTCGCCATCGCAGCGTACATGGCCCCCGAGTCGCCCTGGCATCTTGTCCGAACGAACCAGCTCGAGAAGGCCAAAGTATCCCTCGAGCGACTGTCCGAACCGGAACACAACATCAACTACGAGAATGCCGTTGCTCTTATGGTCCACACAAACAAGCTTGAGATTGAGGAGCGTTCTGGTACTTCTTACTGGGACTGCTTCCGAGGCAGTAACCTTCGACGAACCGAGATCGCTTGCATGGGTTTCCTCTCTCAGATCACCAACGGCGGTGCCCTTTGCTACAGTGGATCTTTCTTCTTCCAACAGACTGGTATTGGTCCCTCTGCCTCTTACGGTATTGCTCTTGGCGGAACTGGCATTGCCTTTATTGGTACCATCATCTCGTGGTTCTACATCTACAAGTTCGGTCGACGAACAATCTGGCTCTCTGGCTTCTCATTCCTTGTCGTGCTTCTCTGGCTTATCGGCTTCCTGGCGCTGCCCAAGCAGACGCTATCCTTGGCTTGGGCGCAATCGATCCTCTGCGTTGTGTGGTTGGGAGCATACTCCATGTCTGTCGGTCCCATCATCTACACCATCGTTGCTGAGGTCGGTTCGACTCGTCTGCGTACACAAACAATTGTGTTGGCTCGTTCGACATATTATGTTGGTAACATCATTTGCGGAGGTCTCATCCAGCCCGAGATGTTGTCTCCAGGATCATGGAACCTCAAGGGCAAGACGGTAGGTCCAGCCAATCGATACGAACGTCAATGCAACGCTAACATGCTACAGGCCTTCTTCTGGGCAGGTCTTGCCACTCTCACTCTAACTTGGGGTTATTTCCGTATGTTCGAAACAAAGGACCGTACCTTTGGTGAGATGGACTACATGGTAAGTAGCTGAATACGAGGACCGAGAACGCAGCTAACGAATTTGGATAGTTCCAGAAGGGTATCCCGGCACGCAAGTCTGCCAAGTACCAGGTTAATGAGGACGAGGTCTTTATGGCTCACGAGAAGCCTGAAGCTGAGAAGCACTAAATTGAGTGCTGAGGTTGTAATCGGGAGGCCTCATGTGACGTGACGGTCTGTGAATGGAGCCATGTCATGACTTGGCGATACATTTTGCTTGATCAACAATTATTATACGTATTACGGAGTATTGTCCTTGATGATGATAACCATTGGATAGGCGTGGCTGAAACTATGCTGGACTAAAGCCCAACCGAAGTCATGGCGGAATGTCTTGGTGAGACATTAGATCCAGGATCAGCGCCTAATCTTAACGACACGTGATAAGACGGTGAATGTTTGGGCAGCATATCGATCAGCATCAACAGAGCAAATACGTGTACAGTACGGAGTACGGAGTATCTGTTAGGTATGCTAGGCAGTGTCAGTATGTGGAAGGGATTGCTAAATTGAGCCTCTTCCATCTGTAGGCATCCCAATTCAGGAACGGATCGATCGGCCTCAAAGCCGTGCCAGCCAAGCCCAAGTATCGTATTCTCCACTTCAAGGGGGAGTTTTTGAACCCACCATCGTCACCCGCAGCCTCAGCTAATTTAGCGCTTGAAATGCCAAGGGATTCGCTCGCCACGACAAAGAATTGCTTCTTGCATCACATCAAAGAGAGATGTCTGAAGTTGAAGTCCAAGAACCTCAAACAAAGAAACGGGGGGATCCAGTCGGTGAAATACAGCTGCTCGCATTCTATATCTCAAACATCAAATTAAATCCCACGCTTGGCTTCGTATACAGAGATTGGCTACCAAGGAACTCAATCCCAAGTACCTACCAGTATCTTGAGTGCATTGGAGGAGATTGGGTCAAGGATAAACTTTGATGCACTGGATTTGTTTTAGCTTCCATCCGGTCTCAAGAATTGGTTGCATTGTTCCTTGCATAAGTCACGCCACTACGAATCAGATTGGATTCTTTGAGATAAGGTCACACCGTTGGAACTCTGTCTCGAGCTGCGGAAGAGGCTTTGACAGACAAACGATGCGGTATATAGCATCAAATCTCGCAATACGAAAAACGAGAGCCATGATGTTCATTTCTCAAGAATAGCAACATTCATCTCGATTGTTTTATCGACGATCACGCATTGCAAAATTGCTTCTTGGGTACGAAACAGGAGAAGCTGGGGTTGACGTCCAATGAGCACCCACCTCCAAGAAATGCCCTTCTATTCTTAGCGGCCTACGGCACGTTAACCATAACCTAGTGGGCCAGCGTCGTAAGCATTTCCCCTGAAAAACCGGGAACTTAGTGCCTGTCCGGCACGTGACGGCTCCACGTCCGCTGCAACCGCCCCCGACCTAATCTCACCGCGTTCCGAAAGCAAAACAAAGCGCCTTTCCTCATTCTTTGATCAACTTTCCATCTTTTTTCCCATCCGTCCATCATTTCCTTTTTGTTGTCTGGATTCTCTTTTTGGATTCGACATTCTTACTTCCTCGTCACTCTCTTTTAACTGCCAGAACGGCTTCTTTCTTGATTACCATTTCCGAATAATCACACTCACGCTCTTTTAATAGAATTAGCTCCCGGCTGGTGTGACCTTGCTCGACGTTATACCAACCTGCTTACACCACATATCGAACACTTACCCGAGAATCGATAATCTACATTCGCCAACATGAAGGTTTCCGCTACCCTCGCTGCTGGTGCCCTCGCCCTCGGCGTTGAGGCCAAGAACTACCTCGGTTTCAACTCCGGTGCCACCCTCGCCAACCGTGCCGCCAAGTTCAAGGCCGATTTCCAGGCTGAGTTCGAGACTGCTCAGAACTTGAAGAGCGCTCCCGGCGACTTCAGCGCCGTCCGACTCTACACCAACATCCAAGCCTACTCTGAGGATGACCCCATTGAGGCTTTCGAGGCTGCCATCGACACCAAGACCGAGATCCTCCTCGGTGTCTGGACTTCCGGCACTGACAACATCGACAAGGAGATCAGCGCCCTCAAGAAGGCTGTCGACAAGTACGGCTCCAAGCTGACCGACCTCGTCATCGGAGTCTCTGTTGGTAGCGAGGATCTCTACCGTAACTCCGTTACTGGCGTGAAGAACAAGGGTGGTGTCGGTGTTCAGCCCGATGTCCTCGTTGACTTCATCAACGACTTCAAGAAGGCTTTCAAGGGCACCCCCATTGGCAAGATCCCTGTCGGCCACGTCGATACCTGGGACGTCTGGGGCAACGCTACCAACAAGGCCGTCCTCGACGCCATCGATTTCATCGGTGTGGATGAGTACCCCTACTATGAGAACGACAAGGGCAACAGCATCGACAACGCTGCCAAGCTCTTCAACAAGGCGTACGAGGCCACCATCGCCGCCTCCAATGGCAAGCCTGTCTGGGTCACTGAGACTGGCTGGCCCTACAAGGGTCCTGACTGGGATGAGGCTGTTCCTAGTGTGAAGAACGCTCAGAAGTACTGGCGCGACGTTGGCTGCAAGTACCTCTTCAACAAGACCCCCACTTTCTGGTACACTCTCCGCGACTCCAACCCCGACAACAAGATGAAGTTCGCCATCACTGATAACCTCTCCACCACTCCTCTCTTCGATCTCTCTTGCGACAAGGTTGACGACGATGAGGAGACCACTAGCTCTGCCGTCCACTCCAAGACCAAGACCGAGTCCGGTGCTTCCACAGCCACTCACGCTTCTAACTCCACTGCTACCTTCATCACCTCTACTGCCTCTGCTACTAGCGGCTCCAGCGATGATGATGAGGAATCCACTGGCACTGCCACCGCTACTGGCTCTGGTTCTAAGCCTACCTCTGGCTCTGGCTCTGGCTCTGGCTCTGGCTCCGGCTCCGGCTCCGGTTCTGGTTCTGAGGGTTCTGGATCCAGCTCTGGCTCCGGTTCTGAGTCTGGTTCCGGCTCCGGCTCCGGCTCCGAGTCTGGCTCTGCCCCTGCTGAGACACCCAGCACCATCACCAACGGTGCTGCTTCTCTCGGCGTCTCCACTGCCGCCCTTGCCTTCCTTGCCCTGTTTGCTCTGTAAATATCCTGAATGGATCGTGGGTTGAATGACGCCCATTGCGTGTCTTGACTTTTTTCTCGCGCCCGAGATCTGTTTCTTGTATTAGTTATGGGTAGATTAGGATAGACAATGGTTGACTCTATTTTCTTCTAACTCTTGCCAAACTCGTGTGCTACATTCATTGTTCGCTTACTGGCATGACAACCGTTTATAATGGCTTTCATGTTAAACCTTAGTCCCGCAATTCTAATTGGCTCGGTTCAAGTGGGGCCGGGTTTCTAATCCCAATTCAGCTGTGATAACATCAAGTCGAGCAACAACACAAAAAGGACAAAGCCGCAAACATAGAGGAGCACGGAGAGCAAAAGAAAAGGGTCTGGCCGGGGATTGAACCCGGGACCTCTCGCAAGCTATGCTGTAGGGTTTTCCCTAAGCGAGAATCATACCACTAGACCACCAGACCGAGTTTGTCCACAGCAGGGTTGAACCAATCACGTGATTGTTCCATGCATTTAGTGCTCCTATGTACAAACATTTCACTGCTTAATGATTGGCGGCCTCTAGGGTGGCTGATGTTGATTTACAAGAACCTCTGTAAGGCTTGTCCTATGGCCTTAAGTCGGTGCAGTGCATGTTCTTGAATGATCAATGGTATGTCTAGATTAGTATATTGAATAAACTACATCCCAATTCAAACGCTGTTTATCCGTCCACGTATTTGCGGAACGTTGGCCGCAAATTGTTGGATTATTTGAGTTGAGTTACTATACAACAACATCTGGTGGTTTATCATCATCGTGTCATTCGCCCGACTGCCCCTTGCTCTGCATACAATGAAGCAGCTATACTCATGGAGAAGTACCCGCGATTATCAGTGAACATGTGGTACCGGCGATCGTAGTACAACCGCAAAAATGACTGATCTTCATGTTGGTCAGGGTATTTTTAGCCAAGTATTAAGACACAAACATTTGGGGAACGAGAAATGACTGGAAGGTTCCATAAAGGCGGATCAATGAATTCGAAGCTTACTCCTTGAGTTCACCCTGCGATCGATTTCATTTCCGTTTACCTATTCACGGTCATGCCTCTCAATGAATTGCCAATGTCGTGACGTACCTACCTTGGAGGACGATCCATCAGTTGAGGACGGAGATTGGATGCTTTGTCTTGATGAACAATGTTTCCTGACAGAATCCACGTTGGAAAGAGACTTCTCTTGACTGCCAGTCCCAGGCGAGAAAAGGCCTAATAATCCTCATGGGCATCTTTCGCTGCCTCATTCCTGCATCTGAGGAGTTCCCCGTAGCGGTGATCAACCCTTCTATGCACGTAGGTACGTGCGAGGCAAGGTGCGACTGCCATCTGATGAAGCACCCAGCATCTCCGTTCCAACTCAAGGCAATTCCTTGTGACTATTTCTTCGCTGTTGCAGCTTTTACAAATACCTTACTCTTTGGCGACCCTTCAATAAAACACGCACCTTAAACTCTGCATCATAGCACTCTCCATCTCCTCCTCTTGACTTTACGGTAGTTCAACAACCTCATCTTGATTCATCATTGTTACCTTAATAGCGACAATGGCGCTGCCTCAGACCCCTCAGCCTCCTCTCATCGTGGAACCTCCAATTCCAGCCGGGCTGACGCTGCATCAGATCGGCATCTTCCTAGCTTACATCACCAGTCGGACAGAGACTCTCATCGTCAAAGAAAAGGGACTGTCTTTCAGCGGCGATGACTTTGAGGTTTGCCATGCCAATGGTTTCCCTATTCTCAAGGTAGAGGGCGTGGTGATGAGCTTGTCTGGACGCAAGAGGGTCTATGACATGAGAGAGAACCATCTCTTTTCCATCGTCAAGGAGCATTTCCATATCCATACTACGTATGCTGTGGAGGACCCTCAAGGAGCGAGAATCATGACTGTGAGGAACTGCCTGCAGCGTGAGTCTTCCTCATGATAGTTCTCGGCATCTTTCTCTGATATATTTTAGTTTTTGGTTCCAGAGCTACAGCGACCTTCAATTCGATCGATGGGTCAGCAGAGATTCTTAAGATGAAAGGAAACTGGCTCGACCGTCGTGCTGACATCGTTGACAAGACCACGGACAACGTGGTCGCTTGTATCGACCGCAAATTTCGCGCCCGGGATTTGCTACTTGGCAAACAAAAATATACCCTCGAAGTTGCACCCGGTGTTGACATGGCTCTCATGGTAGCAATGTGCATCTGCTTTGATGAGAAAAACAACGAGAACAGGGGCCCTCGCGGGGCCGCCGCCTAAGTGCCAGTGGTTGTCCCCCCATGAAGGAAAGGGCTATGTAAAAGGGCTTGATTAACGATGTTTATAATACTCAGAGGACTGCACGATGGATCGAATGAGTGATGCTCCAGATTGAATGTGACCTGTATGAGGAGTCAGAACTGCTAGGCTTAGTCTTTGTATCCAAGGATGTGGAAATGAAATTGAACGATTGCTTTGCTGGTCATGCTCAAAGGTTCAACATAGTGGTAGAGCCTGAGTCCACACGCGCCTGAGCATTCACGGGAGTACGTGAAAAGAGGAGATCTATGATCTATGAAGAATAAGCAAAGACTAATAATGTCCCGCCAACGAATCAAGTCTAACTCATACCAATTACCTAGGCCTTCTTGGCCATCGATATCCCCAGTCTGCTATCCCTCACCAGACAACACAACATCAATGTCAAGCTCACCACTCACCAGCCCTCGTAAACCTCCTGGTCGAGATAATTAAATAAGAAAAACGACAAGCTTTCTGATAAATGCTTATTTCCCAAGGTTGCAAAAGCTTGACCGCAACAAGCTCGTCAAGCCGGCAATATCTGTGCCGAGTGATCTTGTTACAACATGGTGAGAATTTGAACAGCCTCCAGCGAGCGCCCGCTGGGGAGGGAAAAAACAACTCAAACCGTATAATACTTTTACGGTTTCATTGCCAAGAATTTGTCGAGGGGGCTGTGCAATGTACGCTCCGCCATTATCGTGTAATGCCAAGCGTGGAGACGGACAACTCATCCATTTTTGACCTCGGAAATTCGTTCTTTGTCCTTTGTTCAACTGTTGTTCTGTATTGCAGGTGGACTCGAAATACTTGCTGTTGAGACCGGAATGCCTTTTTTGCAATATGAGGCTCACCTCAAAGCGATTTTACTGCATGAATAATGATTGGATACCTGATACTAAATACAATTCTGATGTTTGGTTGCTGTTCGAGAGACTCTGTGTTACTGTTACACAGCAAAAAAAGGCCCTGCAATGGAGGGTCTGCAGTTCTTGGCCCAGTGCCGATAAGCGAAGGCGGCTTCTACTTCAAGCAATAGCCTGCAATTGCTGCATCTCTAACGTGGTCCAGCATGCCCGTGCATATGCCTGAGAAATGCAAGACATTACCTAGGTACCTAGGTAAGTAGGTTGATATTCAACGCACATGCGCGGGATCGATACCGGCAAACCCTCAAAAAAGAAAATGCGCTGCATATCAGGCAGTCCGAAATGTGCTCTGGTATTGTACTGTGTACTAAGGTATTAACAAGTGAGACAAATCATTCAACCTTTTTCCTTGCCCTTACGGCTCCAAAGCAATGCTGTTACAGTTAGACGTAAACATGTCGTTATTCATAGCTCGTTTTGCACCATTTAATCATCCTCGTACACCTCCTCATAGGCCTCTTCGTACTCCTCACGAGCCTCCTCGAGTCTCTCGTGATCACTACTGCTGGCATCCGAGTCATTAGCTTCAGCCAGAGCTTCTTCGTACTCTTCACGGGCCTCTTGAACATCTTCTCGGTCGCTGGACGAGACGGAGTTACCGTCAGCATCGGTAGGAGGAAGAACACCAGGAGGACCATCTTGCGCATAAGGGTCAGCGGCATAGGGATCCTCGGGAGGAGCTCCGTAGTAGTTGTTGATAACCTGGGGAGCAGGGGCAGCAGCAGGAGCAGCAGCGGCGGCTGCGGAGTGCTCATGATCACTGTCACTGTCGTTGAGCTCGTTTGCGATCAAGGCACCGCCAACAGCACCGATGGCGAGACCACCTGCGGCACCGAGGAGCATCCCAGAGCTCCCACTCTTCTTCTTCTCGCCTTGACCGTAGGGGTTGTTGCCACGATCACCATCAGTGGGAGCACCGTATTGACCGGGGGCTCCGTAAGGAGAGGGAGCACCATAGGGAGAGGGGGCGCCATAAGGAGAGGGGGCACCATAGCCTGGAGCAGGAGATCCATAACCACCGGGAGCAGGAGATCCGTAGCCGCCCTGACCAGGAGGAGGAGAAGCGTAGCCGCCATAGCCAGGAGCACCACCGTAGCCTCCAGGGGCTGGAGAACCATATCCACCAGGAGCACCAGGGTAACCTCGAGATCCGTCAGAGGGTTGAGACTCATACGGAGGACGAGAATCCGGGGGAGGAGGGGGAGGTGCCTGACCAGGAGCCTCCCACTGAGTGCGACCAGTGGCTGTCTCAACATAGTACCATCGCTGCTGGTTTTGGTCGAACTGAGCAGTCCAACCTTGGGGCAGAGGAGGGCGGTCGGACGGGGGCTGATAGGCGGGTTGAGGGGGAGGGGCACCGTATTGCTGCTGAGGAGCAGGTGAACCGTACTGCTGGGGAGGAGCGCCGTACTGCTGAGGGGGAGGGGCACCGTATTGTTGAGGAGGAGGGGAGCTGTATTGCTGAGGAGGAGGAGCACCGTACTGTTGGCCGCCGTCACCGTACGCTCGGTTGTCTGGGGGTTGAAGAGTTAGCACATGCTCTGAGAAAATGTTCCTGCGGTAAGAACGTACTATCCTGGCCCTGGGGATAGCCTTGCTGAGACTCCTGCTTCTTCTCGTCCTTGTCGCCGATACCAAGGTTCTCGAACTCCTTGGCGATCTTCTTGAAGAAAGACATGATGGGTGACTTCGGACTAAGGCGTGCGAAGTCGGTGTTTGGAGAATCAAGGGTAGTGAGGGAAAGAAGAAAAGAGGTGAGGTATATGAGAGAAGAGAGATTAAAAAAGGAGCGACTGGGTTCTGTTTATATAATGGCGAAAGGCCTGAGGTGTGAGGTGCGAGGTGTGAAGAGTAAGGGCCTATTTAGGTGTGACCCGCGCAGTTATCGACAGTCGGCAGAGATGCTTGGCAGCTGCCGACAGTGCATGGATGGATGGTGGGGTGAAACGGAGGGGTCTCACTGAGTCACTGCTAAAAAGGGAAGTATCTCGGTGAATATGGACCACTGTGTGAAAATGGCACTCTTGCAGTTACTGTACCTGGAGGTTGGTAGGGCAGGGAGTGATCCAGGTACGGGGGAGACACGGGTATGATGCTATCGCGCTGCGTGAAAGGCACAAAGGGCACCTCAGTATTCAGAGCCGCCGCACAGGCCCGTTTAAAGCCCGTTTACCCCTCCATTCAACACCCAACCTCAAGCTTTCGGGGACCAGCCAGTGAAAGTGCTACGACGTGGCCAATCAGTGGACCTATAGTGACCCCTGCGGGCCGTTCCGGCGGGGCAACGCTCTGGTGCCAAATGTCACCAGCTCTACGGAGTAAGCTTTGGTACCTTTCTTTTTACGAAAGCAAGCTTCGTTCACGTTTGGCTTTAACAAGCCTCGTTTTGTCAACGTATCGGATAGGCTGGGGCATGATGTTTAAGACTGCCAAACGAGATGATCGATAACAAACTCCATGCTGACATTGTTCAATTGCGACATAAAAGGCACGGAGAAATGCCCCCACATGATTGATAGTGGCGTGGAGTCAACTGCAGCAGTATCCAACTGATTCCTCGTCTGGCTTGATGGACACGGATAATCGCCTCGAATTCACACAACATGGAGCCAAACAGCCTACGTAGCTACCTATTTAATTTGAGAGCTTGTATTCTTCACCCTTACTCCGTCAACTACAACGTTCGTACATCCCCATCGACCAATTTAGAGCACCTAGGGGTATTTGGCATGAAGGGAATATGGGGTACGTTTTTGCAACACCAGTGTGGCGGAGCAAAGCTGCAAGCAGTCATGATATGTTGCCCGTATCCCTATGAGAGAGCGGTGATATCAAGCAAATAAGCAAACATTCATTCACCCAACGGCAATAATACTGCGTCAACATCACAACAGGCGAGAGGCCGCCCATGATTTTTATCGTGAACGCAATAACACCCGGTGGCTGGTGATGGATCTTCTCTTGTCCCCGGAATCATGAGGGGTTTCATGTCGTCTCACAATCCAATCTTATTCCCTTGTGACATCCATGAATGATTCACTGGCTTGTCCTCGACACATCCACGTCTGATGCTGCGGTGAGGGGGAGGGGCTCTTGCAGCGCCAAGGCAATCCAGGTCCCTTGGCGTTCCATCCGCTGGTGTCATGAGGAAGGTTTCTTTCCAGCGGCCTCCAGAGCGTTCATTCCCGTCACTTCCAGGGGGCTGTTCAGGGGAGTTCAGGGCTGATGAATCAGGTCCGCCTCTCCCGGGCTAGGTTCTGCCCCTCCATCCCTTTGCCCCGCCTCGCAATTAGCGCCCGTCCTCCAAATGCAGCTCAACTGTAGCTGCGAGCTCAATCCCATTGTGAGACTGAAGTGAGGCTGCGCTCTGATTGCTGACCTACGTGCTTGTTTCTCCTCTGCGGCTACGACTCGAACCTCTCGGGCTCCCTCTTGCATCTTCGTCTTTCTCAATTCTCCACGTCAACTGTTGCAGGCCCCGGAGCATCAGTTCACTTCTCACACAGCAGATCAACATGTCCTACTACCCAGGTCAAGGATATCATGGAGGAGGAGGCGGCGGCGGTTACGGATACGCTCCTCCTCCTGGACCTCCTCCTCCCCAGCAAGAATACGGCGGTTATTCTGGAGGCCATTCTGGAGGTCAGAGATATCCCCCTCCGTCATACCCTCCTCCTCCCGGCCTTGACGCATACGGCTATCGTCTCCCACAAGGCCAGCACCACTATGCTGAGCACGCTCGAGCCGGCCCACCTCCTCCATCTACGCCCCAACAGTTCGGTCACGGAGCTCCCGAAGGCTATACTTTCCAATATTCCAACTGTACCGGTCGTCGCAAGGCTCTTTTGATTGGCATCAACTACTTCAATCAGGAGGGAGAGCTTCGAGGTTGTATCAACGATGTCCACAACGTGTCGGCCTTCCTTGTTGAGCGATATGGCTACAAGAGAGAGGACATGGTCATTCTGACCGATGATCAATCCAACCCAGCCATGATTCCTACCCGCGAAAACATGATTCGCGCGATGGGCTGGCTTGTGTCAAACGCTCAACCCAACGATGCCCTATTCCTCCACTACTCTGGTGAGTCTAGTGCGGTCATTTCGACAGGACGATCTAACATTCTCTTCAAGGTCATGGTGGTCAGGTTGAAGACTTGGATGGCGATGAAGATGACGGATACGACGAGTGCATCTACCCCGTTGACCACACCGAAGCTGGTCCAATCATCGATGATGAGATCCATTTCCGTGTCGTGAAGCCCTTGGTGCAGGGTGTCCGTCTCACGGCCATTTTTGACTCGTGCCATTCAGCCACGGTCATGGATCTCCCATACGTCTACTCAACAAAGGGTGTTCTCAAAGAACCCAACCTAGCCAAGGAAGCTGCATCAGGCCTCTTCGACGCCTTTAGAGCATACTCTAGTGGAGATCTTGCGGGCGCCGCTGGTTCTGTTTTCGGCTTGGCGAAGACCGCCTTCCGAGGTGACGATGCATACGAGAAGACCAAGGACACGCGAACATCGCCAGCCGATGTTATCATGTGGTCAGGAAGCAAAGATGACCAGACATCGTGAGTTGATTGACTCAGTTCACGAGGCATTACTAACGTCTTTGCAGGGCCGACGCCACGATTAATGCTCAGGCGACAGGCGCCATGTCGTGGGCGTTCATTTCAGCAATCAAGGCAAACCCTAAGCAGAGCTATGTCGAATTGCTCAACAGTGTTCGCGACATTCTGGAGACGAAGTATACCCAGAAGCCACAGCTGTCGAGTAGCCATCCGATCGGTAAGCCTGTATTTTCTCTGATGTCCCTCTTGAATGAAATGCTAACATGAACATTTAGACACCGACCTTCTGTTCATTATGTGAGGAATCGGAGTTTGGACCAAGATGACTCAATACAGTTAGCAAATGTTTTTTGGCCTATCAGTGGAACATGCAATGACTGGCGACCGCAGCATTTGGTGGTAACTTTGATGAATGAACTTCCACGGCTTCGCAGTGGATAAGAGACCGCACGCCAACGGGTGATATGACATCCTTACCTACAAAATAAACGTCCTGAGATCCCTACTAGGACTGGAATCCCCCAAAAAGAAGATCAATCGTATCATTTGTATAGGAACAGCCCGATGCGGGGGTCGAACCCGCAACCTTGAGATGGTGTACTCATTTAAGAGTCTCACGCTCTACCGATTGAGCTAACCGGGCCTCAAACGAGGCTTGCTTGTTGATGAGGGGGAGCCCAGAGTTAGGTATATCATAGGACCACTCAACCTGAGTTGTAGATTTGATCATCTTTGTGCAACATAATTTACAAGACAGGCCAGATCGTCCCGTCTGCTCTCAAGACTTCAACTTAGCTGTATAGCTGGAACAGTTTCCTGTAGTTAAGGCCCGTCGGGGGCTTCGTGGCGTTACCAAATGCCGGTAGATATACTGAACCATTCTTGAAGTGTGTGCTTAAAGCTTGCGTTCTCGTCAAAGAACTGAGATGGATCTAAGGTGTGCTTGACAAAGGCAAGTAATTGTAATTAATTTCGGTGTGACGATAATTGCCGGGATAAAACCAAAACTCAATTGAGAAAGAAACTGAACAGAACTAAAATGACGTTGATCAACTTGTTACTTGATCCCGTCTGTACAACATTGCTGACACTTCCTCCCCTGTACAATCTGACCCCTTGTATTTCCCCAGTCTATCCCAAACAGAATGAAAGACATATGGAACCAAAAAAAAAAAAAAATAATAAAAATGAAAACCTCACACTGTGAGGCCCCAAGACTGGCACTTAAGCTGTGGAGCATGTCTTAGATCTGCTGATCCAGAAGCACAGCCCCCGTTGGGAGATAGTCGAGGCGGCGTCCCGAAAGATGGTTGCAATAGAAACCGTCATGCGCCAACCAGGCATTGATGGGAGTCGTTCGTGCATACTCGACGACCGAGCGGTGTTGGTCGTTTAAGCTCATCATGATGAGAGCCCATATGGCCAGGTTGATCGTCAAGGTTCCTTCGCCGCACGCACTACGCGGAATCGCCTTCCACTGGGCCCCAGTCTCTCCCCCATTCAGCGAGTGGAAGCGAATGACAACTACTTCGGTGTCGGTTATCGCAAAACTGTAGCGAGTCCCGCTGGGCTCCGCGTATATTCCAAGGTGCTGGATAGGATTCGTAGAATCGTTTTCAATGTCCGTGGAACACCAGGTGCTTGAGACGTGGACCATGCCAGTGACAAGGTTTTCTCGAGGCCTAGTATCAGCAAAAATAGTCAAGCTAGGATGGAAAGCCTGTCGTGCAACGACTTGCGGACCAGCCAAAGGTATATCCCGGTGCCACTCAATGGTGGGGGAGAAGCCGAGTCTCTGGCCAAGCACACGCGCGCTCTCAGACACCAGCGGACGCAAAGTGGAAATCAATGGATCTAAGGCGTAGTTTCGGAGCTCGGACTGGTTGCGGAAAGACTTGATGGCTCCTTGCCCCGGGATGATGTTTGAAGGCTTGCTCAGCAGGTCTCCGTAGGCATTGCTGATATCGGTAATGTTGAAATCGTTCCAACGAATTATATTCTCAGGACGAATAGGAATCATGGTAGGTACTCTCCACGACGATTCGCGTCTGGTGTTGTCGGTGAGTACTGTGTTCCTGGTGGATAGGAGACTGAGGATAGATGGCTGATCCATATTGATCAATGATTCACTTGTGTTGACTATAAGGAGCGCCAATACAGCCAAAGAAAGAAAGAAAGGACAACGAGGCAGAATGGCTTAGATGGTTCTCGACGAACGTGGAATAAGATAGAGAGTATAGTTCCGTCAGAAGTAGTGTTGCAGGTCCAAGATGTCGTTTTATACGTAATGATAGCCTGGTTCCAGGACCGTTCCACGTCAGAGTTGGGGAAGGTTACAGAGAGGATTAAATCTTCAGGACAAAGGCTTCGTCACCGTAACATGAGGATGCAGTAAGGTATCAGCTAATTCCAGCCTTCAGGAGAAAGAACGCAGTCCAGGCCTACGCACCTGGGTGTGGTTTGTTACACCAACAAGTTATTTGACAGCTCATCTTGAGTTACCACAGTAGGGTCTTGTAAGATACGTAATCTGTTCACCTTGCTGTAATGCCAATATGAGACTTCAAAAGGGTTCGTGCATCACATAGCGGCTGAACTGATCTGATTTATCATATTACAATAAACGAACGCCCCCTCCCCTTCCCTTCCTTTCTATTTACCTGCGTCTTTCCCTCCTAGTGATGCTCGAAAGGTTACTCCGAGAAGACGTTATAACCTTGAAACGAGCAAGGTCTTTTGCGTAAGGCTCAAGTGGACGTAAATGCACATATATGCGACTAAACTCCATTATCCACAATGAAACAAACATATATAATCGTTAGCGGTTGGTTTCCGTCCTGAAATTAGCGGGCTATATGTAAACGGGGCCCGGGGCCGGGGGCTGGGTGACTGGCTTACCACGTCGGCAGGAAACACAAACATGGATGTGTGAAATAGCAAGTTTAATGACACTTGGTCGATAGTGTCCTTCTAATTCGGTAATGCCTTAGCCCTAAAAATAGGCAGACTCTGCTCTGCTCATTTTGGCTGCCAATAGTGCTGATGTCTCGTTTTATTCAGATGGCTTACATGGTTCAAGATCCCGTTCTTTGTGCACAAGTTTGATATTCAAAGGCGCCACAACTTGTTTGCTTGGGCCGTGCATAGCTCGTGACTGTTTGTTCTTTATTCGATTTCATTGAGCCACGCCTCCGAATTTACAACTGTTTCACTGTCCCTGCTCCCCTTAACTTGCTCTTCCCTCCTCCTGTAACCTGTACCTCTGCCTTTCGGTAGCAGACTCTCGTTCTGAATTCCTTTCAGGCGACTCAACTACCTTGAGAGCAATTTGTTCATATTTTCCTCATCAGCAATCAGCGTACTTCCTTGCCCTGAATTCTTGATCATGGCTCCTCTCAAACCGCTGCCTGACTGTGAAGGCCCAAAGCTGGAGCCCTTTGAGCACGACTTTGAAGGGGATGACGTGGAGTTTCTCAAGATCCTTGAACCCGATTTTGCTGCACACAGTAAGATTATCAAGACACGAATTGGAGACAAGATCTATTCACTCAAGTTCGTAAGTCAAAACAGTAACAGCGGCGCCTACCACTGGATCTCGAGATACTGACAGCCTCCATCATAGTTCGTATGGGAGGAACCCTTCGCCCAACCTCCTTACACTTCGACATATAGCGACAGCAGAATGCCCAATGAATGCTGCAAAGGGTTTTATTACCATTTCACGCCCTTCGAAAACGAATGCCGGGCTTTCGGCAGGCTGAAAGATGTCGGGAGGGAGGACCTTGCGGTCAAAGTTCATGGATATGTCGCTCTCAACTGTACCGACGTCATTGCTGAGAAGCTACAGGCTGCAAGGTCCAAGATGATCTGTCCATATGCAAAGCTGGAATGGTTTCTCTCAATAGAAAATGGCGTCAGCTTGGGAATAGTCAAAGACTGGGTAGACGAGGTGGAATACGATGACGAGGATACCAATGAGCTGTATCAACAGGTTGTTCAGGTTTCCCATTTCCCTCGTATGCTTGAGGGACTTCATGAGCTCCACAAGCACGGGATAGTTGTCAAGGACCTATCAGATCGCCAGTATGTCAATGGTACGCTCGTCGACTTGAGCATGTCGTCAACGGTCCCTCACCCATTTGGCCCAGACCCAGACCCAACGGGCCTGGGAAACTGGTGGCAGCCGCGCTGGACGTTCCAGAGCTTGGCCGCTTGGGATTTATATTGCTTCCAAGAATATGTCATCGAGACTTGGAAAGAAGGCCTGGCCCATTTCCTCAAGGCTAAGCCTGGAATGAGAGGCCTGAAAAAGACTTGCTGGATCCAAGCCTACCGTCTCCCCAAAGAAACAAGGGAACTCCGGCCTCGCGGTAGGTCTCGTCAGGACGAGGAGCAGCGGCCGTATCTACCCATGCTGAATCATGTCTACAAAAAGCTGCTTATGACACAAGCACCTCGACATGACCCGCTCAACTTTGCCAAACATACTCCGGTCGTCAACAATGCCAAGAAGCGGGTGACAGTTGGAGTAAAAGGCCGAGGTGTCAAGAAAAGCTTGGCAAAGAGGAAGCAGGTGAAAGGCAAGATGGTCAACAAGCCAAAGGCTCCAAGCTCCCGATATAATCTTCGCAGCCCTGCAGTCAAGAAATGAGGGTTGGACTGTATCAATACCTAGGTAGTCTTTTTCTTGAATCGTCTCATTTTAGGAAACAATTGTATTTCAGTCTTGGTTAAATAGGTTCATTCATCTCTTGAATATCGTTATAGATACACGACTTTAATAATAAGAAAATACACTTGAATATCTCCGAGGGGAACAAATTGATTTTTAATTCATTTCTGGCCTTGAGCCAACTGTCGAGAAAAGAAACAGCCTTTCTGGACCCCAACTTGCATGCAATAATTACACCTAGATCAGCTTGACCGGCTTCATTAAGCTTTGCCATCCAATGTTGTATTGGACCTCTCACTCTTGTGGGTGCAGATAAGCGAAGAGCGACTAACTGCATATGGTATTATGAGCCGCTCCGACACGGATTCACAAGCACCCTGCAGGCTACGTGATGCTGCAGCAACCGATCTGTACTGTACTTCTCGTGTGTTATCCTCTCCATTGGGGGCCGAGACTTGCAACTTGGCCTGGGCAGTCATGACACATGGCGATTGGGCTTGATGTCTGGTAAAAACAAGATTCTGAGCTCAGTTGCAGGTCGAAATCTGGCGGTCAATCGCGACAGTGAAACGTTGCGGTGCGTTTGTTTGGACAAGCGAGCTTATGATTGATGCATTTTAGAAGCTCGAGGGTTTGCTCAGGCCATGGATGTTGCAAGTGAGTCGGCTTATTTTGGTATAGCTTATGAACAGCAGATGTAGCCTGTACAGTAAGTACATGCCTGCATACATACTACCTATAGTAGTTAAGCTGGAGCTTTACTGTAGCTTAGCTTCGTCGTATAAGCTGCCCGAATCTGATTGACTTGACGTCACTAGCACTATTGTGCATTCAGTTGTAGGTAAGTAGTAGCAAGGCATGGATGTAAGCCCAAATACTTAAATAACTAGCCTTCATCCTCATTTTACAACGACATATTTTTTCTAAATTATAAGCAAGTAGTATTATTATTCGTTGTAAATATCAAGGCCGTCATTATTGTTCCAGTTGCTGGTACGATTTTCAAATCCTGTTCTCACGAACCTCAAAGGTTGTCACCTTGACGATCCGCGAATTGTCATTCCCAAGCTGCCCCGTCAACTCCTCCTCGCTCTCATTGTCCCTCGACCTCCACGCCGAGACCCCCTTCTCAGCAGACGATCTGCTCTGGAAATGGTGCTCCCCAGCGTAAGCTGCCTGGCCGTCTCGCCCGTTGCCGTCCAGGTCGTCCTCCCTTGCGAATGTGGCGAGGCTAAAAAGATCGCGATGCTTATTGCCGCTGCCGTTGGTACCCTTTGTAGGCCTGAACCCCCCCGAGCCCATTGGCTGATCAGTGTCCCGCAATTCAGACCGCCCCGATGTCGTTATGCCAAGCTTGCGGCCGAGTAATCGAAGCAAAGGCCGCAGCGTTGCCAAAGACCCGGCCGTGACGGCCAGGCCTTGTTCCGTTGTCGACCAGATGGCGATGTCGATTGTTGCCCCTGTTTGGGTTTGTCAGTTGTGATTCATCATCATGCTTGGAGTTGGGGTTGGAGTTGGAGTTGCGACTTACATAAGAAGTCTGGGTTCTTGAAATCTTTCACGAAAGGGAATCGAACGACAACAGCTGCGCTTGCCCTGTAAGATGTGAGCTCATGTCTCTTGTAATAAGGAGGGTATACCAACACGCAGGCCATAGCCATGATAGGAATCAGAGCCAGCTTCGTCTTCCTTCCCATGTTGAGCTTGAACACCAAGAACATTGGTAGAATAGCACAAGTGAAGTCTGATATAACACTGAACACACTGTATAGATAAGTGAGGGCCATAATGACCTCAGGCTTGACGCATTTTCCAGATTGATCTTGGTTCCAGAAGTACGAGATCGGCGAGCATTGGAAGAGAGTGACGAAGAAGAAGACGACTCCGGTGCAGACAGTTATGGCCATGACGCCATAGAGGATCCATACGTCGAGTTTTCGTGTCGTGATTCGGAGGAGTAGGTAGCCAATTGAGATCTTTGAAGATATCATCGTAAGGCAGTACCTGTATGGATGGTTAGCTTGGTAAACAAAGCACATTTGGAGGTATCTAACCATAAGTAGCACCACCACCACCATTTCATTGCTTGCTGAAAGTCATGAGGGTCGAGGTCGTCTCTATGTCGACCTGTGCCGTGCTTCACACCAAGTAGGGCCGACATGACGAATAGGAGAAATGTGATCTATGCAGCCAATGTGGTCAGTATATGTTGGCATTAGAGTGTACAGATTTATTGTGTCAAGCATGGAGTATTGATAGTCTGATCAATTGATGTGTCGTCGTGATTTGATGTTTGGGGTGTCGTTGAGAGGTGAGCGACTTACAAGAGCACTACACATGAACCAGTCATCCAATCCAAAGTTTTTGACCAGGCGCACGCGCACATAGATACGTAGTGCGACTGCTATCACCGAAGAAACGGCAAGAGTATAGCATACAGCCTGAAGCTCAGGGCCTCTGTTGGGGACAGACATGACTGTCGATGAGGCCAGGCTCTATCCTGCTTCACCTCAAATCATATGGGAATAAAGGGGAAAAGAAGACGGAATCACAATGGGGAAAGCAAGAAGGAATGATTGACGATAAACGAAAGGGTCCAGGATCCGGCAGATGCGGGCCGCAAGGAGTTCGTCGCAGATATATGGGAATTTTGTATGTACATACAAATCTGCTAACGACGAACCGAGGGGCCGGGACCTACAGAACCCAAGTGGTCGGGACCAGGCCAATTCTGTCCTACGGCCCTTGTACGGCGTGTCACCAAATCCACCGTCGCTCAACTTCACTCTCATCTCGTAGCGCAGTCCATACGATCAGCACACTTAGGCAGCCATGCTATTCGCGGGATCAGCGGGCATGCCTCGGTTTGGAGCCTCTCCGGGGGGTTCAACAGAACGGGGAGCGCCTCCGGGAGGGGGCAAGAGACCTCGCCTCCAAACCCCTGGCATTAGCTTCTGTCGCGCGTGTTTGAGAAGAGTCAAGAGAGAGACATGCAGATGAACAGATTTGTCTCTGTGGAACCATGCCCGGGTCCGTTTGGTGCTTTCGTAGGTGGCTAAGACCTAGAACAACCCACAGACAGACAGACGGAACTACCGCTAAGAGACCCAGGACGGACCCAAGACTAAAATTAAGCTGATGTGGGAGCCGAGGAACGGATGTCAAGTCCCAATTTGGGCAAACAATTCACTAGCAGCCCCGAGAAAATCTCCACCACCTCTTTTACTCACTGTAGGTACCTAGCTTCAACAGTCTTTGACAGGCTTGGCTCTATGTCGCTATAAACTCTTGCAACGCCACCTGCAACCAAGTCCGTGTCAGAGTTTCTTCCTCGTACCTGACATGACCTGACCTGACCTGAATCAGTCAAGAATTCCAGTGTCGACGCCCAACTCTAAGCTAGAATCAGTAGCCTCTCTAGCCTCTCTCTGCCGTGCGGAGATCGTTGGGCGCCCGCAACTAGGCAAGCATCTAGTGCGAATAGTCGACCCGGCAGTTAAAGCTTGTATCAATCCGACGATGCTCTTTCTGTCGTACTTGCTTGCTTTTGCGAATGAGCGGTCCGTGTGTTTGACTCGAGCGCACTAAATATTTACAGATCAATCGCTAGATCGTAGGAATCCGCGTACCAAGCAAAGACCCCTGGCCCTGGCCCTGGCCCTGGGACTGATTTTCTTACTCCCCCCTTACTACGACTGAAGCGAGCACTGATCATCATTGGGAGCCTCAGATTTGCCAAACCCTTTTCCTCTTCTGTCATGATGGCATTGCATTGTTTGTGGAGAGTCGAAGATCATTGCTGTTCCACGGATAAACATATCTCAAAGGAAATATGATTCAGAGGCGCTGACATTTCATCCTGGTCTTTCTAAGCATTGAGTAATAACTCAAGGTAAAAGCGAAATGGGCAAATTTCCCTCCCTCGAGAAGGACACGGACTATTGTCCGGCAACACGTATTCTCGGGAGCTACGCTGCAGAATCATGCCATGGCTGAAGCCTCTTTTGACCTCATGTGCGTGCTGTGCCTGGATTCAATTCCGCACTGAACAGAACAGGACAGAAGAAGAGGGTCGATAAACGTGAAACAAAGTCTCGATCGACTGGGAATGCCCGTCCATCGACGTCGCTTATTGACTTTGCAAGGGAGAGGCCACGTGCATTTGCGCGATCGGTAGCTGCAGGGAAACGCCACTCCAGTTTTAGTTTTTGTTGGGTCGGCCCAAAGTTGCATTTTCATGATAGTGACAGAATGTTATTCTTTTGGTGCTTCTCTTCTCCGCTCTCAGTGGCCAGTTTAGTTCCTTGGATCAAGCCTCAATTGATCTCCTAGTTAACTCGCCTAGAACTTCTTTTTCTTCTTTTTCTTTTAAGGTTATCGATCATGATATGACTTGGTACGACAAAATCCGAAGGCGGAATTGCGGAATGACATCCTGCAGTGAGTCTGTGAGTGTCGTGTCCTGAACCCTTGTGGATTATGCACTCAGGATATAGGCAGGGTTTATAGAAATTGACCGGATGTGCCGGTCGCAGCGCGCAAGGTGAGATTGGAAACCCGTCGCATGCCATGCATCGGAGTTTTTTGACAATCCGGAAGGTATACGTGATGCGCGATGCTACTGTGTAGAGATAACCAAACCAGAGAGGGAATGTAGTATGTACCAGCCAAGCCAGTAGATCTCATCTTCACCGATAATCTCGCAGCCCAGTACCGGAGTAAAATCACAGACACTGACAGGGGTTGGGCCCCAATGTCTCGCATCAATCAGAGATCGGTCAGAAACTCACTGCAGCTACAGTATTGATCATTTATTGCAGATCTTTGGTTGTATGATCGGATTTAATTTGAGACGTACGTGCACATGATCTTCCAGGACCAGGTAGTCATCATTACTGTGGCCGGAATCCTAAGGCTTGACGCGATGAATTATTCCTCCTCTCACATGCATGAACTCCAATGCAGGGCAATTCTTCAGCAATCAGCAATGAACTGACAGGCAACGAACCACACTAGCCATGCACGCGCCGTCACAACACCAAGCCACTTTACCACTCACGCAATCTTCCGATGCCTCTGAACCCTACCTGCATCACCCCCAAACTCCAGAGATTGGAAAAGAATACCCTACCCTATATCACCCCTGTCCCCGCATTCGGTTGACCTGGGGGCGGGGGAATCGCGGGGATGGCAAATGGTAATGCCAACACGAGAAAAAAATGAGCCGAGAATGGGTTGGTCAGTCAGGTGACTAGGCAAGAAGGAGGCGTGGTCACATTCACCCCCATAATCTCGAATTTGGGAGGGTAATTTGGCCCGAAGGCTTTGAGTTTGTATACCGCTTCGATCGCGAGTCTGTCGGTTGTGGCCGATATAGCGACGCGTAGAGGCGTCCTTGCAGTCTTTGAGAGTCCTTCAAAGACGTGCTGAATCATCAGAAGCACTTCTAGCCGAGGCACGGCGCCAGACCACGAGCCGCGATGGCTTCATCACCCCCGCGCCAGAAACGCCGCAAGGCTTCGTGCAAAGAGTTCCAATGCACCCACGAAGGTTGCGGGAGGACATATTCCCGAGCCGAGCATCTTCAGCGGCATCAACTCAATCGTCAGTACCGTCCAATTGGATCAATTGTTCCCCCACTGACGCCGTTATAGACTCCCCCAAAGAGATCTACTACTGTGACTATCCGGATTGCTCATTTACTTTCGTTAGGAAAGATCTCTATGCGCGTCATAAACTGAGACATGAGAGACAGGTGCAGCAGTATGGAAATGGGCGCCTTTCTCAGAGGCCCCAGAAGGAGTTTTCTAAACTACCGAGGCAGCGGAGTGAGAGGTACTCGTTCAGTGAGGATGGCTCAGCATGGAGTGATACACAAGATGAAGCGAGAGAGACGCCAGCAAAAGAACGACAAGCTTCAACGACTCGAATGTCCATGGATGCATCGGCAATTGACCCCAACAACTCGAAAGAATTCGGGGTGGATGGAGGACTATCCCGACAAGACTCTGGCCAGCAAAATGACCTAGGAAGCGCAAGTGGCTACTATGCAGACCAACGACAACTCGAAAGTCGTGAATCCTCGCCAGAAAAGCAGGCCATAAGCACTTTGCCGTCCTTCCGGATCGATCAGATGCCTCCTACTGACATGTCTATGCCTCTGGCAAGTCCTGAATTGACTACTCGCCCGGAACGCGCTCGCACACAATCTTATGCCATGCCTAATGGACTATCGACATCCAATGAACAAATCATGGAAGAGCAGCATTTCGGGCTCTCACCATCTAGCACAGATGAATTCACGACGTGGCTCTTCACTGGTCAAGGGCTAGGCTCCAACTACAACAATTTCATACCAGGAAACTTCGGCATGGCAGGATACTCGAACAATTTTGGCCAGCTGTGTACGGATTACACGGCTCAACCAGGCTTGATGGGCGGTTCTTATGTCGAACCTATCAACAGCCTGTGGTTCCAGTCTGAACCAATGGCGATGGCTACACCGATGGTCGATGTATCACAATTTGGAAAAACTGGTCTCTCAGAGCACAAGAGGCAATCGCTGCTTCATTATATGATGCAGCGATTCAACGAGATCAGTCTACATGGAAGCAGATCAGCCGCAGATATCAAGGATGAGATTTTTGGCAGCGATACTGATGCTGAGAACCATGTTCTCAGCCACGTCAACGTTGAACGTTATCTCAACTCATACTGGGACAACTTCCACCACCAACTGCCCATCCTCCACCGCCCAACATTCATCCCGGAAACTGCCAATGACTTTTTGTTGCTGGCTGTCCTTATCATGGGAGCCTCGATGCTGGACAAAAAGGGAGCATCTGAAGATTCCGTGGACAAAATTTCAAAATTCACCACGTTCGTCTCCTGGAACCTCCGCTGGCAGGTCTTCATGCATGCGGACTCTCACCCTCCTGCAAAACTCTGGGTCATCCAGACACTCTTACTTCTGGAGGTGTACGAGAAGATGAACGCAACTCGAGTTCTCCACGAGCGTGCCCATATTTACTTCCCTACAACTTTGTCGCTCATGCGTAGAGGAAGTGCCCTCACCGGAAAGCAATCTTCATATGCCTCTCGGGTTCCAACTCCGATGGGTAGTCCTAAGATAGGATCCTCGAGACTATTCCCTGGGCCAAACAAACCAGGCTTCAATTCTTCGCCTGAAAAATGGTGGGACCATTGGATCGCTCAAGAAGCTACGCGCCGAGCCGCCCTTGCTGCGTTCATCATTGATGCTACACATGCCGCTCTCTTTGGGCATACACCGACGCTGGTGATCCATGAGATCAAGCTTCCTCTTCCTTGCGACAACACTCTATGGTCTTCAGACTCACCATCGGAAATTGGTTGCGTTGAGTCGAGTCTCCATGCTAACGGCGTGACACCTATTACTTTCCTTGACGGACTACAACGCACGCTCAATGGGCAAAGAGTAAGAACAAGCCCGTTTGGAAGAATTGCGCTTCTCGCAGCACTTTTATCCGTAACATGGCAAATGCATCAAAGAGATCTGGACCGCTCAACGCTCGGGACCGACACTATACCTGGCGTCCAAGAGCGATGGCGCCCAAAGCTTCTAAGGGCATTTGACTGGTGGAAGAAGGACTACGATGATGGTGTTGCTCATGTCAAACACGCTGCCTTTGATTGGCAGAGACTAGGCTTGAGCAGCAGAGGTGGAAGTGATGATGGTGATGCCATGGAGACACTTGGCACAGTCCTTTATCATCTTGGTCACATTACTGTTTACATCAGTATGCCAGAGCTCTGTATCTTTGCAGGTGTTCCTCAAATCCTTGGACGCACTGTGTCTTCTGTGGACTGGAGACGAACTGAGGCTAAGATCAAAGAATGGGTCGCATCGCCTGGAGCTATTGGTGGAGTGTATCACGCGCTCCAACTCATCAGGCTTATTCTTCTTCAAGAAGCGCCAAGGAGAGGCGTGACGAAGGATGCTAGTGGTATGGCAACTGCATTTTCCCCATCTACTTATCCCAAGTACGATGCTGGGAGCGATAAGTTGCTAGTCAGGGCCTGGGCATTATACTACGCTTCTCTCGTATTGTGGGCATATGGATATGTGCAAGATGGAAACATCGAGCCGTTCCCAGATCATCTACAATATCCCTCCAGCAGCTATGGTATACCGACGATGGCCACCGAGGCTAGTGTTCATTCATCCTCAGCTCAAGGCACTATCAACACTCCTCAGGCATCTCATCCAGAGCAGACGCCTATCTCATCACATATGGACTACGAGGCGTTGAAGCGTGAACGTCATGAGGATCTTCGAACATATCTCCAAATCATGATCCCGCCCACCATCGACTCTATCAAAGCTTTCCACTTGCATCAAAATCAAGCTGGCGTGGTTGGAAACAGGAATAAGATCATTGGTCTACTGAGTGTTGTTGACGATGCACTGACGAACACGCGCTGGGAGCTTTTGTCTGAGGCGAGGAATAGGTTGAAGATGGCAGCGTCAATGATGCAACAGCCTCGTGAACCAAGGATGTAAAAGAGGTTGGGAGTGTGGTTTTTCAAACAAAATTTACGTCTGATGAGTTTGGATACTTTTGGGATTTGTATAGTATTAATATGTAGCGATTTGGCGGCAGTTATTGGTTTTTAGCATTTTCATATATACTTTATCCTGGGACATAGGCCATCTCAAATTTTAGGTGAGCGAAAATTATCTCAAAAATATGCATTTGAATTCAATTGTATCTAGTAACATAACACTTCAGCAATGATAAAGCTGATGAGGTATTTCGTCATACCGGAAGCACCTCCGATACCTCGGTCATATTGTCCGATGCCGATCCCAGCATTGCCTCATCCAACGTTTTTGGAGACCATTGACTCACGACTTGGACCACCTTTAGTTGACCATATTGGCCAAAGCGATGAATCGGATTATTTCACATCAAAATTGAACCTAATCCTTTCACAAGATTCTGTGTTGAGTTCTTGTGTCGATAGGCACTACATCAGACATATAAGGATTCCCCGGAAAACTTGACAGAAGGTGTTTTCCGGTGGCTTGTTGATCCATCGGCCTCGAAGCCGTGCTCCCACCCAAATCCCCCAGCTTATCTTTTCCACTGGACTTTTCTAGTGGACCACCATTATCGTCTCAAGCCGGAAGCTGGCCCGTCTCCATACTCCACGGGGATTATGGGGGCTTTGGTCCTTCACGTGATCGGATCATTGTGTGGAGAAGTTTTACATTCAAAGTCCGGAACCATCCCGAGAGAATAACAACGCTCAAGTCCCCGTGCCTCTCGGACTTTCAGCCCATTCAGTCCCAGACTCTCGGTCAAGTCTTCCATAAGCTTCCTATCTCTAGAGTCAGATCATCTCGTTTCTAGAACCTCTCAATGACCCCCGTGGCCGACGACTCGACAGCCTCGATGGCTCGGAAGCGTCCGGCGCCCTCCGATGGGGGAAAAGATGCACGCAAAGCATCATTGGCGTATGTCGATATCCTGTTCTCCACTATTTTTGTCTTGTTCTGGTGACTTACAGCTTCGCAGGTGTCTTACATGTAGGAAGAAAAAGGTTCGGTGTTCGGGGACTACTCCTTGTCAGTACTGCACCAAGCGTGGGCTGGACTGCAGGGTTCCCGAGCATGGACATAAGCGCATGTATATGGCCAAGTAAGTTCTTTCGTAACCCAATTAGGACTTACAACTGATATATGTCACTTGTTAGTCGTATCGAGGAACTTGAAAGCAAGTTAGCTAGATATGAAAGAGATGGCTACGATGGACTGCCTTCAACTCTACCTCCTAGGGCCTCTGGTATGGCTCTCCTTTCACCCTGGCATCATTCGGCCTATACTGATAAGCTTAAGAACCCCCAGTTTCTGCTACACAGAACGGGCAAAGGAGAGACTCCAACTCTAACCCACAAACATCTCACTCCTCCCCTCAAGACCCTCTCCATGTTAGATCAAGATCTTCAAGCTTCATCCGTCCCTCTACAAGTTTCTCCGCACCCCTAGCTCAACATAAGTATCCTCCTTACGATGGCACTCAAGCATCACCGGCTGCAAGTAAGTTAACTTCTCTCCGAGCCCTATGACCGCATGCTTAAAATTCAGCTATTCTTGCCGGCTCTTCCCTCAGCTCTAGTCATACCTTTGGCTCCCGAGTCCAAGACTTACTCGGCTCATCTCGCCCTGAGTCAGAGCCAACTTCAAAACCTTGGATCAGTCCTGAGGCAAACTTACGTCACGAAGTTATCAGCCATCCATGGCGTCTCTCCAGCAGTGACTTTCCAAAATTGCCCCCAAGAGACGAGGCTCAAAGGTTGTTAGATACAGCTCTGTTCTATATCGGCCAGTCACAGCACCATATTGATGCCCGTGAGTTTTCTGATAAAATGTGGGCTTTCTACCAGAACCGTGATGATCCTGCTCAGATGGAGTCTCTGTGGGTTCTCGAGATGATTCTTATGATTGCTATTGGAACCCTGTTCGACGCCAACCCCGAAGGGAATGACGACTTTTCTGGGGTCAGACTCTTTGAGTATGCCCATAGAAACGTTCCGACTTTGTCAGACTTGCGGTTCAATGGAAAACTTGGCATTGAGATTTTTGCTCTCTTTGCCATTTATCTCGGCAACATGAATCGTAAAGAAGAAGCATATCTCTATGTGAGTTGTCTCATGGCTAATTCTGCAACAATGGCTGACTTTTCCCGTAGATTAGCACCGCCATGCGCTTGGCAATTTCACAAAAGTATCACAGAGTATGTGGAACAAGGCACTTGATGCAGTCTGAGAGAGTTCATATGAACCGTCTGTGGTGGACTATTTACATGCAAGAACGGTAAGGGAATAAAATCGTGGACTTCAGGAATGATGGCTAATGAATATGTGCAATTAGACGATTGGCTGCCGCGACAGGCAACCCTCCAAGCATCGGTGATGAGGCAATCAACATCCCTCTTCCTACTGATTCACCTGGCTTCCCACCTGTTGGTCCTATGTGCACAAACATCAGGATAGCCCGAGCCACGGGTCGTATCCTGGCTGGTAGGTCTACGTGAGCTTACAAAGATTTGTTGCATTGTGACTGACACTTTATTAGTGCTCTATAATCCTGAAGACGAGTCAGAATCCACCTTTATTCCCCACGTCCAAGACATCGTCAAATCCTTATACCAGATCTCCCAAGAAATCCCTTCAGATGCAGTTACAGATGTGTATAACCTGGGTCGGGACCAGTCCCTGAGAACGACAGCCTCGTTGCATCTGATGCTCTTCCAAGTATGCAAGCTGGTTACAAGAGTCAATGACCGTACTGACCATTGGACAGGCAACTATTCTTACGATTCGACCACTCATGCTACACGCTGCGAAACTCATTCTCAGCGGGAATGGCCTCACAGGAGAACAGCTGCATGCATCACCGCTAGGCAGACTCTCGAGGACATGCGCCGAGGCTGCAAGGCGACAGCTTAAGGTTGTCGCAACGCTCAGAAAACGTAACATGATCGGTAAGCTGACCTTGGACCTTTGGTGTTGTTTTACTGACACGGCTTAAGCAATCTTCGGCTTTTATGACTTCGAAGCCTCCTTCTCAGCTGCGTTCATTATGATTCTCGCTGCGATCCTGGATTCAGTCTGTGAAGAGAACATGAAAATCAACCCGAAGCCCGGCTTAACTCAGGCAATGGAAGAAATACAGCACCTTGCTGACCATGGAAACACGTATGCTCGCGAGAGATTGCAAGAGGTCAAGAGACTCTGGAAAGTAATGGCACAAAAGATCGAGTCACTACAAGTGGTCAACGTATCCCCCCAAGGACCACCTGGCGAAGGCCAAACCACCAACGGTGTCACACAAACCAACGGCGCAACACCCTCTGGTTTCGGTGATCTTCACCGAGGCGAGCTCATTGCAGGCGACCAAAGCCAAACATCGCCAGAAGATTTCATGCCTCTCGACACAGACTTATGGGACAACTTCTCTAACCTCTGGGTTCCAATGCCTGAAGTCGTAGAGGGGGCCTCACAGCAGGAGATGATGATGGGGGATCTCCCGCATGATGACTTTTATAAGCATTGCTATTCTATGTATAATAACCCGGACTGGGATCTTACGGGTGAGGATGTTGGGGACTTTGCTGAGCTTGGAAGACATATTCAGGATTCATGATGGGAGTTTTTGGGAAAGAAAAGTTCGATTGGGCATTCAACTACCCTAATACTCGGTTTGATGTTGGTTTTTGTGGGAAATATTGCTCAACCACGAATGCATACATGTTTGGATAAAACAAAAGCCGGTGACTTGATGAAACAAGATGAACAATTCACATTGTCTTGAATAGTAAAGGTGTTTCTAACTTTAGAATGCTCTAGGCTACGTTACTTCGGATCAATTCTCTAGCCACCTTATTTTCGCCTCCTGATTTGGAGTCTTCCTTAGTCGTAGAGGCTGATTAATTGACTCGGAGCATCTTTCCAGCGAAGCCGCATTGCTTAGTGCTATTCGGATGAATTCATTGGCGCAGAAGTGACATCAAGTAACGTTGAATAACGCTGTTGGAGTGAGATTAGTCACTGGAAAAGTGCGCTAAGCCCTGTAGATCGCCAGAGGTCCCTTGTTTTGGCGTCTCTGCCAACGGAGAACTTGGCAAAGACCGGAGGCTTTCTGTGTAGGATTCAATTCGGAGGATAAGATGCGGACTTTGATAGGGCAGTAGAAATTGGTTTCGCAATATGCGGACTTTGACTTAATGTGGTACAATTGATCAGAATCTCGGGGCGCTGGAAAGATATAAGACGGCTGAAGCGCCAGCTTGGACTCCATCATCACAATCACTTTTCAATCTCACTGTTTACGCACTTACCATAATTAAGCATCAATTACCGAAACCTCAAAATGTCAAAGACTCTCGCTGTCATCGGCGCCACTGGAAAACAAGGCGGCGCTGTCATAGACTTCGTCCTCAACGACCCAGAGCTGTCAAAGCAATACAAGATCCGCGCCATCACCCGTGATGTCAACTCTGAGAACTCCAAAAAGCTCAGAGAGCGAGGTATTGAAGTCGCACAGGGCGACTTAGCTGACCCTACCTCTATCAAGACTGCTCTGAAGGGAGCACACACTCTCTTCTTCATGACAACTCCTGCTTGGACTGCTACCGATCTGAAGCCTGAGTTTGAAGTCATCAAGAAGACAGCTGATGCAGCTGTTGACGCTGGCATTGAGTACATCATCTTTAGCAGTCTTCCTAGCACTACAGACGTCTCTGGCGGGAAGTATACCGCCAATCATCCCTTCGATGCTAAGGCTGAGGGCGAGAAGTACATCCGCACACTTCCCGTCAAGAGCGCCTTTGTCCGCCTGGGATTCTTCCTCGAGAATATCATCCAAGTCCCTCTCTGGGCTCCTCAGAAGGACGAGAGTGGCAAATGGGTTGTATCTCTCCCATTCACCCCCGAGACTCGCATCCCATGGATCGACAACGGCAGCAATTGCGGCAGTTTCGTCGGCGCAATTCTAGCCGAGCCTGAAAAGTATGAGGGCGTAGGCTTTGATGCAGCTGCTGGGTTTTATAGCCTAGAGGAGCTTGTCGCTATTGAGAGCAAGGTTACTGGCAAGGAGATCACTTACAAGCAAATCTCTTCTGAGGAGTTTGCTGAGAAGCTACCCATCCTAAAAGATGTCTACGTGCAAGCATTTAAAGCTGGTCAGGAGTTCGGATACTATGGTGCCGATGGAGAGAAGTCAGTTGCTTGGGCTGCTGAGAGGGCGAGAGGCAAACTTGTTACTCCTGAGGAGTTCTTCAAGGCGAACCCTCTCAAGTTGGAGTGATGAAGTATGTGAAGGATCTTTGTACTTAAATGTCATGGTTGACAAAGAGTTTCGAGAGGGCGAAGGGTGCGATAACTGGGTTAAGATGTATTTGAGCAACCTTTAAATGGAGACTCTCCGTAAGAACCTTTTGTATTGTGAAACATTGCTGACTTTGCTCCCGTTTGTTTCCACTACGGACTCCCATTAAATCCACTGTAAGCACAGAGTTGAATGCCAAGGGCAAGATACTTAGGATGAACGCCCTGGAATAAGCCCTATGCAATATTAAAATGTCTTAGGATAGTGCATGATAGACTTGTTAGGCCCATGGAGAGTCTTAAATCTTATGGCACCCGGAGGTTTTCCGGACTTATAGTGTGTGCCAACTAGTTGAACAGGAGTTCAGAAAACCGCTTCTGTGCCTCAGTCTCATCCCATTCGACAATACGCCTTTCCTTGCTCTCGGCCATCTTCCTCTGTATAAAGGGCTCCATGGCAGCTCTCTCGTCATCACTCAACAAGTCAATCCGTGTCGTCCAGAGATCGCCTTTCACCACGCCAGGATCTCGATCACCAAAGAACCTCTCATCTAGGAAGTTCCAGTACATAGAGTGAAATGCCCAACTCCTACGGGCCGCACAGCTTAGAAAGAAGCGTCCTGTTTGCCAGATTTCGCGCATATACCTAGATAGGGGCACTGGGAAAGTGTTATAGGCTGATTTGCCCATGCTGGCTTCTGCTTTCTCCATGGGCGAAAGCCAAATGCCTAAACGAGACTCGTAGGTTTTCTTCCAGTCGTTGAGATCCGGTGACCACATTTCTGCGGTCTCAACTAGCAACCACCAGGGCGGGTCAAGAATAAATTGCGCTGGTCCAGCATATGTATACTTCCAGTCAATGAGAGCAGCTATCTCATCCGAGTCGTCAAGCAGGACGTTGCCTGCGCGAAAGTCATCGCCCCATAGCCGGAAAGGGCCAGAGTTAAGAGGACATGGTGATAGTGTTTCTGGCAAAATCCGAGATGGCTGTGATGACCAAGCATCTTCAGCAAACCCAAAGCTTGACAATTTGCCATGTCTGGCCAGTCGGCGAAATATTTGCCGCGATACATATTTATTCCGGCAGTTGTCTTCAGAAGTAACAAGGTCGTTATGCTGAAATACAAGTTGCGCAATATGCATCTCCGCCAGGAAGGTGTATCACTCATCCGTACCTGTGTAAGTCTGGCTCTCTGGATGCAAGATACACCTTGGTATGTTTGCTAGACGAACCATGTCGGTCATATTATGAGACAATGGACGACCGGCAACTTCATAGATATGAGCATGAGTTTGGAGCAGAGATTCAATCCTTGGGAAAGCTAGTCGGGACATTGCCAACAAGCAATGCGCTACTCTTTGCCAGATAGCATGCAAAAGAGACTCAGATACGTTTGGGTCAAGGACGTGGGGCACTGACAGGTCTTTATTTGGCCGTGCTAGCCTGGCAGATATGCTCCCACTATTCTCTCGTCGCTCCATGATGATAAAGGGACCTAACACCGAGTCTTGGTCGAAGTGCAAATGGCGCGGAACCGGCAACTTGGTCTCTTGTGCCACAAGACAAGCTGTCGCTGCCCCATACATTGTCTTCTCACCAGGGAACTGAACGGGGCTTGGGCATGGAAGTCGAACCATAATATGAGGCGACATTTCTTCCACTTGCACTCGGTAAAGAACGTCGAACCCTCCAAAGATCAAGGGCGAAATGAGTGTTGCTAGTTTACCGAATTGATGCTGGAAAAACTCTTCCACTTGACGGTAGAAGGTTTTAAGCCTCAGTTGATTCTGTGCTGCCTCAGAATCCTCGTCATTTCTATCCCAGACAAGACTGTCGAGTTCTTCTTGGCCGCCGTAAAACACCATGACGGATGGCAAGCCGAGTGAAGGGGAAGCGCTAATAGATCATCAGAAAGTCCCGGATGAGGGGTATGAGGCAAAGGAAGGATTAGATCCGGTCTTGTCTAGTTACAAGGGCGAGTGGCAATGGAGTGCTGGACATGAACAACTGCCTCGAAGGCTGGAGGAGCTTGAATGAGCAAGAGGCGGGGATTGATGATTAGTCACCTCCAATGTCCGCCGAGAAACTGTACCAAACATGCATTGCAGGAAAGATTACGATCGCGGATGGATCTATATAATATGCTGACAACCCCAATTAAACGCACCTCACATTTGTGAGTTGAACATATAGAAAAAGTAGTGACCATCTTATTGAGCCGAACCAACAACTTCAGCACCGGCTGTCCTTCCATAAACCACACACTCCAATAAAGAGGAACCTCCCAGGCGATTATCTCCATGAATACCTCCTGTAATCTCACCAGCAGCAAAAAGGCCAGGAATAGGCACAAGCTTATCCTCACTCTTCGTCAATACACGGGCCTTCTGATCAATGGCGACTCCCCCCATGGTGAAATGTGTGATAGGCGTTACGCGGCCGATATAAATATCCTCATCGCGATTTCCCTCTCCAGCCTTGAGTGTCCAACGTCCCCTTTGCTTGCGGCCGAACTCATCGTCTGTGAGATCAGCGACAGCCTTGGCATATTTATCCACAGCGGCAATCTGAGAAGGCTTGAGATCGCGCACCTTGACCTTCTTGAGGAGGCCCTTCCACTCATAGAAGCCAATGTGGTTAGCCGATGCAGCAGAGGCACCAGGGTCAAGAAGAATAGTAATATCCCATTGCTTGATAACACCGTCGCCATCGGTGGCAGTTGGTAGCTTCATGATAGCGTTGCTGACATGCTCACGAGTATCCATCTCGTTAACAAAGCGAGAGCCCTCAGGTGAAAGAAGAATACCGCCTTCGCCACGGAGCATCTCGGCTGCGAGAAACTTGAGCATGGAGTTGGGCGTCGCAGGATCAACGAAGCCTGTTGGGTGAATTTGTACGCTGTCCATATCTAACAGCTCAGCTCCCACAGCGGTGAGAATATCGTGAGAACCCGGCCTCTCCTCGTTCGTCGAAGGAATACCCTTGAGGTCAGGGCGATAGCGCGCCAGAAGACCTGTGGCATCTCCAGCGAAACCACCACTGGCGAACAAGACGGATCCCTCCAGGTTATGCTTCTTCCCTTCAAATTCGTACTCGACACCCTTGACAACGTTTCCCTCCTTAAGTAGTGCCTTGACCTCAGCGAGGTTAGTAATAGAGAACTTCTCATTCTCTTTGAGTTTGTTGAGTAAAGCGATGATGATGGCGGCTCCGGGCGGTGTCTTTCCAGCGCCACGGTGAGTGCGAGCAACGCTGTGGCCGCCAAGAGGTGCCACGACACTGAGATCTACACCGATCTCATCAACAAGCCAGTTGACTGCGGCTGCTGATTCGGTGGTGAGCTTTGTGATGAGAGCCTCGCGATCGACAGGAGGTTGTGTGAGATGGAACCGTGACCCAGCCGATCTGACAGAGTCGCTGTAGAAAAGTGTGTCGCTCTCCAAGCCAGCAGCGCGCTGGTACTTGGTGCCCGCACCATTGATACCCGATGAAGCCTTGATGCTGTTACCGCCAGGCTTCGGCGCGCGATCAAGAAGATGAACCGATGGAGCCCCGCGCTGAAGAGCCTCGTACGATGCTGATAAACCAGCGAGGCCGGAGCCGACGACGACGACGGGACGCGTGGACATGGTCTTTGAGAAAACAGAAGTTACAGTCGAAGGTTTGATGATGTTTCCGTAGAGCATAGCAGTTAGAGCGACTGCGAAGCCAATGCATGAAAGGAACAGGATCTGCGGCCTGCTCATGGTCCAGCGAAGGATGCGAGGCATTAGGTTATTATTGCGGGGGCGGCACTCATGGGCGGTATCGGCGATTTATACATACAATACAGCAGAGTGAGTTGGTTGCAGCTGCAATGATGCTTGTGATTGCTCAGCGTGAGGTGTTGGATCATGGTGGACTGTTGTGGTCGTGGCTCACGGCCCATCAGGTGATTCTGTTACATCGTACGATGCGTGAGAATGAAGCTTCTCCGGTCTGGAAGGGAAAAGGGGGTTGAAGATGTAACGACGCACGATGTAGTAGTAATATGCCGAAGATCTCGGCAGACGTGAATAGGTTTAGAGATTAGCAGATTCAAGATTGATAATTGCTCTTGCTTTTTCCCGATTATCGGTCGTGGCACCGATCGGCCGGTCCCGGGTTTCCGGAGCAGGGCGGCCCCACCTTCGGGATGACGGGATGATGAAATGCCGAAGCAACGGCTACAAACGATACTTTCCGCATCACGTTAAGGAGAACATTACAAAGAAAGTATATCGGGGGAGGATCTGTCTCAACAGAGTGTAGTGCCCAGTTGTGCCTTGTGGCTGTCATCAGGTGGCGTGAGCCCGGCATTGGCGTCAACACCAGGATCGGCCTGCACGATGAACCTGCAGGAACCATGATCGAGATTTTAGTGCACCCAGTAAGTCATAGTTCGTAATCACATAACTGTTCATAGAAGCTGGCGCAGGTATGTATCCTCTCAACTGCCTGTGCTGATCTTAGAATATGATATCGTCAGTAATTCGATCACAGGTGTACTCAGTCAACTTTGAGGCTTTGATCATGAGGTTCCTCATTTTTCCATATGTACAGTACCAAGCTTATTATATCACATGCTAACCACCATCTAATGAGCCGCGATGCTTCAGCGGCGGCTGTAAATGCAAAAGCCAACGATCGCTGGCCGGTACAGCGAATGACCTTCTAAAACTCCTTCAATGCAGCGGACTCAAACCACATGTTCGCCTAAAATGGGAACGCATACACCCTATTTTATAAGAATTCAAGTCGTAACGCGTGAAATGCAAGAAATCCTCATTGATGCACGTCTAAGCAAGGTTTTGCTCGGTCTTGTGGTGACGGTGAGCCCGACCCTCATCGGACCAGGGGAAGTGGATAACGGGAACCTGGAAGAAGGAATTACTGGTGACTTGTTAATGAGGTATAATTTTATGGAGTGAGGTGGTAAAACATACCTGCTGTCTTGGAGACCGGCGAGGGCATTGTACCAAGCCATGAATGCAGCCAAGAATCCAAACAGCCCAGCCGCCTTTTGAAGAGCAAGCTGAGCGCTGTGGTTGCCCAAGTCGTGAGCATAGTTCTCGCATGCAAGTAGGAGGAAGCAGATGTCGAGGAAGAAGAAGAGGGAGAAGAATGCAAGGGTGGACTTGAGGGTGCAGATGAGGAGGAGTGTTGTGAAGATCCACCAGCCAGTAAGAAAGAAGCCCATGACGGAACCAGTATCACCCTCGTAAGGACCATCGGCGCCGAGGACGTTCCATGTTGGTGTCAAGAGAAGACCATAGGCGATCCAGAAGCCTCCGTATGATGATAGGGCGGTAGCACCGAAAGTGTTTCCAACAGCCATTTCCCTGTGTATATGTTAGATAAGATGTATAAGTTGAGTGGGAAGTACAACATACCACATGCCAGCGCAAAGCTGAACAAGGCCACCATAGCCAAAGGCCACAGGAATAGCAATAGCAGGTGAAGATTCACCACGGACGTGCATGTTGATGCATGATAGGACAAAGGTTGTGAGAGCGAAAGCACATAGTCCTAGAGGAGCTGGGTTGGCGAACTTGCGGTGCTCAACAGGCTTCCAGAGACCTGGTTGCAGGGCACCACCGAAAGCGGGATGGATATTTGAGGGATGTGCGTAGAGATGAGGATGAGCTTGTTGATGGGCAGCAGTTGTCTGACGCTCCAGAGTCTTGTCAGAGTCGTGAGGAGACTCGTTGGAGAATTGCTGTTGGTAATCGGGCATTGGTTGAGCCATTGTGATGTGTGATGGTGCGGACTACTGAAGTCCAAGTGATGTTCTATAAGTGATGTATCGACAGGAAATAGTATGACGGTCTATATAGGACCAAGCGTGAGATGAATAGCAAGAAAAACAACGAGATCGAAAGTGGCAACGGGAGACAAGACAGATTTATAAAGCAGGACGGACTAACTAGACCAGGGCAGAGAACTCAACACGGGAATTGAAGAGAGAATGGATATCAAATTAGGTTCTGGAGACGGGGGCAGAAGGCAGCTGGAGAGCAGAGACCGTGCTGTGGAGTGATATGGGTACGTAGGTGGAGTGACGGTGGAGTGCCCCGACGACGACGAGGGCGTGGGCGTGGAGAAAGAAAACGACCAGGGTAGGCCGCTTCAGTTTTTGGGGTCGAAAGGGTCTAGAATGGGGGTGCAAGATCAACAACAGCTGCAGATTTGGGGGGAACATCAAGTGTATCAATTGGGCAAAAGATGACGATTATGTTCAATGATACCCAAATATATACACAATGCACTTTCAATAAGAACACATCTATCATCGTGGTGGTGACTATGAGTCCATGAGGGTGACATGGCAAGGCTCAACGGCCCGGATTGTCCACCTCATGATCTCTTCCTCTCCTGACAATCAAAACACATATTTCCGGTAAAGTCTAAACAAAACCACAAATAAAGGAGGACTTCCCCTTTTATTGTTTCAATTGGCTGTTAATGCAGACAAAGAACCCTCATTAACATCAAAAACACACAAACCCTAACCCCAACAATCCGGAGAACACCACAACCCGCGGGGAATACAATCACATTGTGGGGAAGACATGAGGAGAAAATTGAATGGATGATCTCCTCGCACGACCAAAGAGTGACCGTAAAAGATGCCGTCGGTCTTTGAATTCCAGACGTTTCAGCGTGTGAACAAGCGCGTATTGCGGATTACATAGCATGATATGCAGCATGTTGGCCCTAGCAAAAGGTACATACATCTGAGATCCATCCGGTGGTGCTGGGGTTACCCCTCGACTTTGCGGAGAAGATGATTGTGTGAGAAATACGGAGTACAGTATATTTGACTAAAGATTACAGGTAAGAAGAGGCTTTCGGGAGTTGATGTCGGCAGAGATCAAGGAAGATCGTGTGGATGAATTTGAAGCTGAAGATCATCAGTCGATCAATCATCAAGATCGTGAACTCTCTGGCCTGAGCAATACACGGTTACATGTCTATAGCTTTTCGTAACTTCCATGGACTAAGAATGAAGCCAAACTTCAATGTTAATGTTCGTGGCCATGTTTGTTATGAGCAAACATCACTTGGAGTCTTGACTGCAAACCGTCTTTTGGGCGATTGAAGCACCAACCATTGTAGCCGGAGACTCCTCCCCGCAACTCATATATCCCAAAACCCCAATCTTATCGAAACAACCTCAATATTAGAGTAGAAAACCCAAAGCTCATTACGCTCAAAAGTCAGGGCGATGAACCAAGTCGCCGCCTCACGGTCAAAACGTGGAGAGCCACACGGATTGTCCACCTAGTGCCCACATAGCAATGGTGATCTGCCTTACAAACCAGCAAAGATTTCACTACAAGGTCCATATTTTCCAGGAAATTAGCATTCTGGAGCACGTGGTTATTTTGCTAAAGAATTTAGTTGAGAAACCATGATGCAAAGTCTGGTTCAAATGGGAGGGTCGGCAATGTTGACGCTTAGTGGCAGGGGCACACACACACACACACACACACACAGTCAAGGAGGCTGATGGTTTTTTTTCCCTCCGACGGCTGCGGCCGAGATGCAACAGAGGAAAAAAGCCAAGGGCGTGGGATGTGAGGGGTACGCTCATTAAGAATTGGAGAAATTCTAGCAGGGGTGTGAGTTGATCAGGTTGGTGCACGCCCATGACAGCATCACCAACTTACAGCCCAAAAGTCTTCAACCAGAACAAGACAAGAAAACCACCAAAAAGTCTGGAGATTTAAACTTGAATTAAACAATCTGGGGCAGACTCTGGGGTCCAAGATCCCGATTTATTTCCCCAGAATCTCGTCGAGATAAACAATGAGGAGAGAAGCTCTGGACGATGGCCGAAGGTGGGCCTGAGCAGCATCACTTTCGTCACTGATTTTGCGAAAGAGAGGCAAAAGACCCATTTTATCTGACGCCGACTTATCCGTTGATTTACATTCATACACATGTAGAGAGCACGGTGCAGTCCTCGGTTATGCAGATGCAGAGGGACACTCACTCGTTTGGAAGGGTGATCACTATGCAGTTGTGCAGCTCGAGAGAAAGCGTTGGCTCGAATGAACAAAGAGCCAAGAGCGAGAACTACAATCATGAAATCACCGTGACATAGAAACGGATACAGCAGCGTTTCGTTATGACAACTGCCAAGTCTAAACTTGTTCTCCAAAAAGAGGGCCCGAGCGAGGAAGTGGTAGGGTTCTCCTCAAGGAAAGGAATTTGGAGAAGACCTAGAGAGATCAGGCGGGAATAGCGATGTAATGAGCCAAGACCCGATGCATCGTGAAAAAGACCTCCCTCTTCTCGCCCTACTCCAACTCGATTCAAGGGCCAGACCCCAACCACAAACTCATCTGCATGGCTTGCACACAGCAGAATGCACCCCCAATCTTGTAGAAAGGGTTGCCCAGCCAAGCTAATTAACGTCGGCAGTCTTCTCTCAAGGGCTCATCCTCCGATGAAAGAACGCAACAAGATCAACAAGATCACGAGAGAAGACCAGGAAAAGGGCCGTTTACTCTCTGAGTCTAATTCCACAGAGGGGAATGTCTGGTTAATAAGGAAATTTAGCTTGCACTTTATCCTCGGTTGTCAGTCGGCTACAAGACGGATACTGTTATCACATCGAATGATCGATGCGCCCAAATTAGAATCCATTGTTTTTTGAGCCTCCTGTTTTTTTGTTCAGGGGTACTGATAGCGCTTCCGCATATGGCAGGGTTTGGGTGGGCGGCTCTTTTGGAGTAGCCGAAGTGACGTTAAGTCACTGTACGACTGAGAGTGATTGTCGTGAGTTGGGGACTGGTGATGGGCATTATGAGTCGTGATATGCTGACATGTAGCGTTTTTGAATAATTATGAGTCAGTTTACGCCTCTTTCTGCAGAAAAAGAGAGAGAGAGACCTTCAGGCAGTTTTTCCAGAAGCAATTAGGTGCAGGGGTCCTCCTGGTGAAGTGGCGTCCTCCACTTCAGGGGATTGAGTGTAGTGCAGGAACTGAAAGCGATGACGCCACGGCTGCTGAACCTCCTCCAATTGTTTGTTCTCATGATAAGTGTAGCAGTCTCCTCTTATCCCCGTATCATCGATACATAATTTGATCACCAGCCTCCCTCTGAATATTCTCATTTTATGTAGACGATCACTCCAATCTCGCTTTGTCTTCACCGCAGAATCATAACCGATGAAGAATGGAGAAAAGGAAACAGTCTCCAAAATTTGCCCCCCATCATCATAACCTGACGGGTTCCACTGTCATCCTTGATCGTATGAGTGAGGATCCGCTGTCTCCCACTGCGTCTGCCTTGTCTCGCCACCTCCAAATTCCGCCTGCGGAAATATCATCTTTCGCGCTCTGTCCGAGACCCCGAAGCCTCTTTTGCTGCCCTGAAGTGTCACCATTGCTACCCTTTGTTAGACAAATACAGATTGCGGATCCGAGATGTAAACCCAAAATAAAGACTCTGCAGCAAAACACAGACAAACACAAACAGTCACCTACTCCCGTCTCACGATCTCACCCTTCTCTAATACATACCAGAAACCCTGGCTCTCGTCGCTCATCAATCTCTGACACAAACACGCACAGGCCACATTTACGCCAGCCAAGACCTCAAGAGCCGCGAGAGGCCAAGCTAGCTAGATAAGGATCTGATCTGCTGCCGCTCATCAAAAGGGTCTTGAACGGCAACTATGGCCGGTCATGGCTTGTCACAGTCACATCTTTTCTCTTCAGCGCATATCGGATTTCAATATCCGTGTCCAATCTGAGGGTCGCATGCGTCAATGCCCTCCTGAGCGAGAGGCTGAGTGTTGGTGATCATTGGTGCTAAATATCACTCTATGTTTCCCCTGTAACTGCTACCCCCGAGCTCTGAACGCCAGGCAGATATTCACTAAATGCAAATTTGTACAAACGGTGTGTCGTACGTAAGTTATCCTCGGTTGTGTTGTATTCCACGATGGAGAATGACTCGAGATGAAAGAGTTTTCACTCCTTTTTGAGCAACTTCCTTTTCTCCGGATGGCAGTTGGTAATGTTTGTTGAGAATCTGTACTCTCACGATGCAACGTAACTCGAAGATATTGAAAAATACAATTATCATCCGGTCAGCATTACCTCGGTTCTGTTTCCCCTAAAGTCGACTCCCTGAAGTCGGTAAAAGATGCCTCTGTCAAAGCGACAGGAGGTTGTCCGGGAGGCTCGGGGGAGGCGAATCTTGCGACCGCGAGGCACAAGTGAAGAAACTTCTTCACCAACTCCTTGATAGTGTGGCATAAGTTTTGTTGTATGGTTGTTGTTACTTTGTTGAGTGAGGCCTCACAATAAAGAGAGTAAACACCATTCGATGCTCAACACAGGACAGATCACTCATGCATATTTCTGTGAGATGTTTACATCGCCATAGTGCTATGAACGGCAGTTGGATATATCATACTTTAACTTGATCAGCTCTTCATCTGTAATAGTTTGAGGAGTCTCTGTGTGCCATAGCCGAAGCCTTTGTCTGGTGTTGAGGGTAAGGTGTCGCCTTATGGGAATCTTTCGTCTAACAGCTGGAGCGTATGGCTTATGAAGATATTCAAGTGCCCGAATACCCTTTAAGTAAAATAGTCTCTACAGCATTATGATCAAGTCAGGACAATTTGGTTGGTGGCACTGTATCTCTCGCAGGGGGTGAGTTCTCACATTTTATGATAGACTCCAACACTCTACACACCTATTCTAAAAGGCGACTTGGAACAATGCATTGTTCCATTCAAATCCGGGTAACTAATGATTGAAAAGACGACCATATGTAGATCATTGTACCTGAAGAGGTTGTCATGGCCAAGTACCCTCATGAGACTCCCAACAGTTCACAGCATTGCCGTCTCGATTCACAAACTGGGTAACCCCAGGATTTGAGGTTTGATTTCTGATTGCAACAATGTAACAGGCACTTCGGTTCCGCAATCACACCACTCTTTCTATAGCTGGGGATTCATCCCCATACACAAGCACAGACGAGTCCCTTGAAGGTATCCCCACAGGCATTCCCCAGACTGAATCTGAAGACATGGTTTCGGGAGATCTAGATCTTAACTCTCTTTCCAAAATTTGCCACTGTATCCGAACTCCACTTTATATGGCTAATTCACTGCGTGGTCGGGGCGTTTCCTAGGTAGTTTGAAGCAATCGTGTGTACTACCATTCGACTTTGAGTGACACTGGGACACAGAACACAAATATCGTGTTTTACAACTTTGAAACCCCAATTCTACTACATTCTTGCTTGAGCATTTTTATATGTTACGGTTTTCTGTCTCAATAAGGATCCAAGTGGGCTAGTTACATAAGCCAAAGGGCTTTCGAATAGGACTTTATTAGCACAGAGGAAAATACTTGCCTTTTTACTTCGTTTCGGTCAAGTTCGATGTCAACTTCCTGACTCCCATCACACTGCCTAGTTCTCGGTAGGAGGGCATGAGCTTTCGCGTCTCATCCCAATGCCCCGGCTGGACAGAACACTCATCATCAACTTGATTGGCTTCGGACAACCTACTCCTCAATGACGTACAGTGGGAAGTCACGCAGTGGTCGAAGCACACGCCGGGGCCTCTCCAACTCCATACATTCCGGTATCCACGGCGGTTCGTCGATGTCCGTTCGAGCCTCCTCAGCGCCGTGAACGGAATATCGCAGAGCCTCAGGGTCGCCCACTCTCACTTTAATTTCATCCTCGCTGATTAGTTCAATGTCGGCCTTGCATGCGGTGGCCAGTGCCACAAGCCTGAGGAGCCCAAGGATATAGTAGGCTGGGTAACCTACCAAAACAGCCATGTTAGGTGTCACTATGCCAAAGCCGTAGTCACCGCCTACAACGAAACGCCGAATTATCTGTGCCCCCACAACCGTCAGGAAGAAGGTAAGTGAATATCCAAATATGATCCAAGCCGCCCACTCGTCGTCGCCAAGATGGACTGTGAAGTGTACGAGAAGAAAGAAGAGAATCTCGTACATCAGGGGAAACGACACAAAACTGCTGAGATGCGTCAGTAAAAAGGCACAGGGGTACTGGTTGCGCTCCTTCCCACGAATCATCACACGGCTAAGCCGCCAAAGATTGCGTGTCATCCGAAGGTACTCACTAATAAACTCGGCGATAGAAGGTCGGTCCACAAGAACAGTGGCTTCCGGCGTGTCTTGGAATATAACAAGACAAGGTTCTTCGCGCGGAGCCTCTTCCTGAAGCAAGTATCGGTTGAAGAACAGATACTCATCTGCTTTATGGACACCATGCCGTCGGTTCAAGCACGGCTCAACCTCGAACTGCTGCTTGAATCTTGGCTGGGCAGTCAACTTGGTGCGGAATATGATAGGCGATCCTGTGAAAAGTATAGAGGAATCGAGAGCGTTAAGAGCCCTATTCCTCTCCGCCATGAGGGATTATTGACACGAGACGAGACATGTCAAGAACGAGCCCCAGATTCCATCTCGCTTGCGTGCCATCATAGGAACTGTGACGCAGCCAACACGATGATTTTCACAGGGGGTCATTGCCGACTTGAGGAATCCCTCAGGCCAATGAACTCCCTGATCAGTCAGAACAGTAAACGGAGTGTTAACTGAGTCCAAAGCATGGGCGATCTCGCGACGTCTATTCGGCTCGTTGACAGCACCAACACTAATCTTTGTATCAGAGTACGCAAATCTCAACCCTTGCAACTTACCGTCTACCCTGTGCTGAGCCTTTCTGTTGTTAGTAGTTATCAGGAGCTGCTCAGGTTTGTTCTTAAGGATAGCCCAAACATAGTCAATCAGATTGGGATCCTTCGAGTTCCGGATCGTGAAGATTACAGAAATCTTTTTTGACCCGTTTAGGCGTCCCTCGAAGTGCTGGTACTTCCAGCGACCGTATTGCAAAACAAAAAATCCGGTGATTCGGATTACTAAAACCATGCTTAAGAGGACGATGGAGACAATCGCCCCTGGACCGGCGGCTTGAAGTTTGAATCCCATTATGAGCGGCGCAAGTTGTTTCTTCTCTTTTTCTAACCGAATGAGTAGGCTGTTCCTGATCAGAGTAGGTTGTGCTTGATCAAAGAATCCGTGCTGAATGGGGAGTTAGGCTCGTTTCAAAGGCTGGTGAGGCTGTGTGGTATATATCTTACAATCCAAGTGTTCATAACAAGGACCTGATTCTGTGTTGACAATTGTTCTGAGTTGGAACAGACCTTTGTGTAACCGTGTTCTGTGCATTGTTCTCAGCAATAGTCGAAAAGCCGTGTTCATAGCGAACGTTGAGTTGTTCATCTTGTGCACTGCATCTCCAGGTGTGTACATTGAACAAGCACTTGAGCTGATGCCAAGCTGTGAGGTTATATTGTAAATAACCCGCTCATTGGCCTTTCTCATAGTTTCGGTATGCCCAGTTCATTGAACGGGAAGAAAATGGTTCATAAACAGTGTATCATTCAGGAACATTTAATCTTCGGTCACGAATGCAGAGCTGTATGGGTTAGGCAGAACAAAATTCGAGGCTACGGTGAACATCACGAAGGCTCGAGAAGAGAAAGAGGCTGCTCCCTCCAAGTCTAGAAAACGTCGAAAGAGGTGTTTATTTTATGATGAGTTTGTTTGGTTTATTCATAGGATTGAGCCTGAATGTTTATAAATTGTCCTAAGCATATGATAATATCCTTGTGGCCAAGGGACACCAGGCTCCAGCAGATATTCTCTCTCTTCTCTCTGTACGTACTTTCTAGCTCACCTGACTTGCATATCAGAACATCGACCAGGGTCAGAATAACAAATGAACGCCCTTTCTTTGACAATGCGTTATTCCCATTGAATAGTCTGGGAGGGGCAACGCCGTAGACCTCGGCATATTAGACGAGCAGTGCTGAAGCTTGGCGCCCTTTTTTGACACATCTTATGACAAACCATGTGGCATTTATAAGCAGAAAAGACGACACTTGCTATTCACCGACATGAAATGCCGGGTCTTGGTGTCAAATAATGTATGTGTATTACCCCACGAAAGGTCACAAGGAGAGCAACGAGAAAGGAAAAGGCGGGCGGAAGTGGGAGCGAGTGAATGCGGGTAATAGCCGATCAGATCGGCTGAGATTGGATTGGATACTTGACATTCACCCCCGCTTTATCCCCAGGCTCAAATCTTATTCCCCTTGGTCTTATTGTTATGACCGTCTGTTGCCTGTATGCGGAAGCCAAAGGGAGACTCGTCTTGGTGCAGTGAGTAGACAGCTTCATTCATTGGATCTTGGCTCTGTTTGTAAGATACATCACCCAATTACAACATTGTCAGCACGAGAAGACCCTAGCGAGACATACAGAGATGGCTTACGGCCCGCGTGGTTCTGCGCCGCCAACCGAAGCCAAGACGCATCAAAACTGGACCCGTCTTATCCCCGGACGCCATTTCCGGTTGTCGGAGATGCCCTAGACGGTCCCTCTAAGCCGGGGGTCATAGTTAAGAAGCACTTGATCCCTTTTTGTCCATTTTTTTTTTACTAAAAATCATGACTCCTCCATCTTTTTCCTTTCGTCTTTCCTCCAAATTGCCCTAAACAATGGGAGACAACGACGAGAAAAAGACTTCCCGGTCCCCGGAGCCGGAGCCGGAGATGGGTTCGGCTCGGAGGAGTCTCGACACCACCACTACCGAAGAAGGCGATGTCATCACTCCAGCCCAGGAAGTTCAACGGCAAATTTCGAGCCAGGAGAAGGATAACGGCGATATGTTTCCCCCGAGAACAGATGTACCGCCTCCACCACCCAATGGAGGCTATGGCTGGGTTTGCTGTGCCTGTGTTGCGACTATCAACGCCCATACATGGGGTCTCAACTCGAGTTACGGAGTCTTTCTCGCTCACTTCATCGCCAATAACACATTCCCCGGGGCAACATCTCTTCACTACGCCTTTGTCGGATCATTGAGTATTGCTTGTGCCATGCTTGTCTCACCCCTTGCTACACTCTGCGTCCGCGAATTCGGCACAAAACCTACTCTCTTCGCCGGTATCGTACTGGAAACCGCTAGCTTGATATGCGCTAGCTTTGCGACCAAGATATATCAACTCTTCCTCACACAGGGTGTCCTCTTTGGTCTGGGAATGGGCTGCCTCTTTGTTCCCAGCGTCGGTATCGTTCCTCAATGGTTCACAACTCGTCGATCACTCGCAAACGGTATCAGTGCCGCTGGTTCGGGTCTCGGTGGGTTGTTATACTCCTTGGCAGCTGGAGCTATCATCAGGAACATCAGTCTCGCATGGGCGTACAGGATACTCGGCATTATTGTCTTCGTCGTCAATATCATCTGCACTATTCTTGTCAAGGATCGTAACAAGATCATTGGCTCTCGTCAAGCACCCTTCGACCTCGGACTTCTCAAACGTGCTGAGTTTATCTTGCTTCTTGGTTATGGATGGTTCAGCATGCTAGGATACGTGGTTCTCATCTTCAGTCTGGCAAACTATGCCAACTTCATTGGTCTCGATGCCTCTCAAGCAGCCATGGTCAGCGCCATCTTCAATCTGGGTCAGGCTGCTGGCCGTCCTTTCATCGGGTACTTCAGTGATCGCACAGGGCGAATCAACATGGCCTGCGGCACAACTTGGCTGGCTGCAATTCTCGTCTTTGCTATCTGGATCAACGCCAAGTCTTATGGACTTCTTCTCTTCTTCACCATCGTGGGAGGTGGCATGGCCGGAACCTACTGGGCAACAGTTGCTCCAGTCACAGCCGAGGTTGTCGGCCTTGCTGATGTTCCTGCTGCTCTCAACTTGACTTGGGTCATCATCAGCTTGCCTTGTACGTTCAGCACACCCATTGCTCTACAGATTGTCGCCGGCACCGGAAAGTACATCGGCGCCCAAATTTTTGTCGGCGTAATGTATATCGCTGGCGGACTGTGCCTCTTCTTCCTGCGCGGCTGGAAGATTGGCGAACTTCGTGAAATTGCTCGTGCTACGAATCACGATCCCGAGGAAATACATCGTGTTAGATCTCAAGCGAGCGGTGCTATCAGTATCAAGAGCAGGAGAGTTGGTCGGAAGAAGATGATAGCTGAGTGCTATAAACCCAGCAAGGTTTAGGGACTTGTGCCTGGGCTGTGATAAAGTCCTTTGTTTTTTGCTCCTATTTGCAAAAGTATATACGGCGCTTGGGAAATGTTGGCGTTGAGTTTATGATCAAATACTGTCAAATGTTAGCATTTGTTACCATGTTAAATGGCTTAAGCTAGGTAATAAGTACATAATGAAAATACGAGAAACGCATTGGTAAATACGTGCCCAGTTGAAATTCTCGATAGACTGGCTTAAGGTGGCCGGACATCACAGGTCCAGATCCAATCATACTTTGACCGTTTGTCGGTAACATACGACAGCAGGATGCATGGGCTTGGTTGACTTGAGCCTCACAAGTACACTTGCTAGTACCAACAATGGAGGATAGGAAGCGACTATAATGAGCCTATAGTGAACTTGACCTGCCATGTGCCACTGCTGCATGCCCTCAAAGCTCCCGTCTCGTGTCTCGTGTCTTTAACACACCTTGCCAGAGTCGCCCGATGCAACTCATTAAAGACACACTGGAGCCCGGATATACCTTATTCACAGATAGCTATTAATCCCGAAACTCTACTTGAGTCATACGTTCTCAACCACTGCAGCACGAGACCTTCATTCTATTGGCAACCTAGGTCCCCTTGCTCTTACCTGTCATCACCAACACTATCCAAGTTTCGCCCCCAACCCCATTCACTGACGTCAATATGGCACTAACAATGAACAACCCGGCTAAAAGTGAACTTATCACGTTTCTGCGAAAACGGGACTTCTCATTGGTACCCTGGGCGGCGTTGGGTTGCATCCTTCGCGGTAACCCCGAGCCTTGAGTGTCAGTCGACCGCAGAGCCGCATCGGAATAAAGCTCGAGCTTCGAGCCCGTTTTGGAGCTCAGAAATGAGTGTAAGTCAACTACCGATACTCACGATATACTCAAATCACATGTAGGTAACCAAGAACTTTTTCTTATAATGGACTTACACTGATTGCATCCTTAGGTAGCCCAATATGGCTCCTGAACCAGTCACGTATTACTGGAAATGTGTAAGAAACAGTCTCATTCTATCCAAAGTTGCCATGGTTGAGTGTAACGTCTCATTATTAGTGTCGCTGCCTTCAGACCTGGGATTGGGCCGTACATACCATTTGCACGAACTGCGAACATGTCCGATGTAGCAATTGCACCGTGACCACGCATTAGTAAGTATAACAACTGTAGGGAGTATTTAGTATTGACTCGAACAAGCACTGGAAGCAAAGCTACCAAACCTGACCAAGTTACGATTTGATGTGCTTTGAAGTTTGGAGCGGAGAATGGTTGAGATGATAGGCAGACGGATGAACAATTTGACAATAACAAACCTCATGAGAGTGGCATATTGCATTTCTTTCTACTCGAGGAGTAATTGTAACTAGTATGATCGCTGTATGTTTGACTTTGGCACTGAATCACACCTTTTTATGGACACGACGCAATTCGAGCGTTTGAGCCATTTGCCGAGTAAAATTTGAAGGTAGCTTACTTTGTTCATTTGTTATAGATTAGCTTCCAAACAGATAAGATAAGATACGCCATTGCCGTCTTGGTATCTGTATTACTGGCCGGCTTGAGTGTCTGGATACTGTTGACTGGTATTGTTCCCATGGTCAGAGTAGGAAGAATCCTGTGTGAGGAGTAATGATGTAGTTAACAGAAACTAATAATTTATGATCTGTTTGAATTCATCATGTAGCAAACTTATAGCTTGATGCTTCCAAGATATCCACTGACAACATCGAAATTCCACCATCTTGCTTGTAGGAAAGTGAACTGCTTCGTGAGTATGGTCACTAACCGCACAGCCCGTATTCTCAAAAGATTTCTCTCGCCCACCAAATCAAAGACTGTACTGTAAAGTGTTATGCCCAGGCATGCAGCAAAGGCAGACGATGTCCGCGCGTGACGAAAAACACAATGATCAATAACGGATAAATCGATTCCCATGATCGACCAGAACTTTAGCAATCTCATATGTTAGATTGGATTGAAATTGGAGATTCGCGCTGTCTAGAGGTTCTCCAGTCACCACTCTAACTGTCATTGCCTTCAAAAAGCCGCTGAATCATTCTGGCACTTGTAGCCAATTTACCTCTTCCAAAGTGACCGACAGATCGTACCCAGCGTCTCGTAGGGGAGCCGTAGCCCCGTTAAGGAAACCAAAGTCTCTCCAGGGACGGCAGAGATGGAACTCAATTCCCATGTCTGTCGAAACGCTGAGCACGGCGGCCACCCGGTCTCTAACGTGATTATGGGCGCCTGTGTAGGATCCATGTGCGTGTGGTTCCGTGTCCCATCCGTTGAGAAATGGTGCTTCGGGAAAAGAAGCACTCTCGAATACAAGAACTTCCGCATGGACCCGGGGCATAACGCCACTATAGTTTTCGAAGTGTGCTTTGAGAAGCTCTGCGAACAGCCTCATTGTGTGGCTCGAGTCGAATTGGAATGTTACCATTTCACATGCCTTGGCCATGTAGTCCTTGTCGAGAGTTGCTGCAGCTTGGTTCATGCCCTGAAAGAAAACCACAACTCCTTTTTCCGGAACAACGTAAAGGAAACGATGATTCGAATCCATCTCCATACCGGCGCATTCTTTACGGATCGTGCCAGCGTAGTCAATCTCCTTCGACTCCGTATCGTGCTGCCCACTGGTTGAGTGGTTGCCGACAGATGTAAATGGCTGAAGTTCGCCAGTGCGTGGCTCCGCATTGCCGAAGTGAATTGTCTTTGGTCTCTTACGAGGTGGCTACACATTCATCTGTTAGCGCCCGATCCTTGCAGTGAAAGATGCCATGACTTACGCTTTGATTGTGATCTGTACCGTTGCGCTCGTCCATGGTAATTCTCAGCTTGACATCAGTGGTTTCTTGGGCCTGTATGGTCCATAGCTCTGATCTTGATCTTCAACTAGTTAGACAGCGGTATAGAATACGAAAAAGTCTGCGAATATGCACTTCAAGTAGTAGCGATAATAACTCACGTTTCTGTTTCCTAATGAAGCCTTGGTGGGGGATCGAGTGTGGCGTTATAGGCCTTTTCGGAACGCCTTTTGTGTGAAGAGAATAGAAAGAGGATTCGCAATGAGTGCCTTGTGGGGTGTTTATTCCATGCAACAAACAATACTCCTGAGAGACAAGTTGACATGATTCTGCCTGATATCCTAAACCGTACCCTGAATCATACACGAGACCCAAATCGAGGAGCAAGAAGAAGAAGAGCAGCTAACTTTAAGCTTGAGTGCCAAAAGAAACTGCATAATGTATGGGCATATCAGTTTCTAAATATTTCAACATTCAATCCTTTCCTGGGAACAGTGAAGCCTATGACTTCACCTTCTCTTTGTTCACCCCGTAATTGACGCCGTGTAAGTGAGATCAAGCTAGACACGTGATCTGGCGTCGCGAAAGGCTGACCGAGTCGCGTCTACGGCCCCGCAAGATTCGCGATCTCGACCTCACGTCATAACTTGCAGCTTCGCCAATACTTGTATGGAATTGTAAACGACCTCGCGTCGTACTTGACGCCTGGAGATGTGGATCCTGGAGAATTCAGAGGCCTTTGATGGTGAGTTTTGACCTTCATCTGTCGATGTGGCTAATCATCCCTAGGCCGAAAGTTATGGTTGCGACCAGGGAAAACCTACCTATTTGGTCGAACAGCCGCAGAACGTAAGAGAAATGCCCCTAACCGAAAGAATTGATGCTCATAAAATCTATAGCCGGCCAACTTGCGATATCACACAATACAATCTCGCGCAAGCACTTGACCATCACCGTCAGCCCTGTCGAGAAAGGCCAGGCGCACAATCCAAGGAGTCGCTCAACGCTCACGATCGAAGATTTGGCGACAAAAATAGGGACAGTCGTCAACGGAGAAAAGATCAAAGGCAAGAGAAAGGTGATTGAAGGGGATAAGGCCGAGTTTACAATGGGGAAATGCCCAAACAGATTCAGGTAACGCGTTTCATCCGATCCGGTGTCACGCCGCTTACAGTCCACAGCATCTCCTGGGAACCAGTTGTCTTTGCGTTTTCCTTCACCAGCAAGGAAATACAGACAGACCCCCTAACTACACTTCGAGGAAGATTCGAGCAGCTTGATATCAAGCTTGTGACAGAATATGCTGACTCGACCACACATGTTGTCTCAAAGAAGCGAAATACAGCCAAAGGGCTTCAGGCCTTGATCAACGGGAAACACATTGTAACGGAAACTTTCCTCGATGCAGTGGCTGAAGCCGGAAATCTAGTGGATGGGGCGGAGACCACCGACTTGAGCCCCTTGGAGCAGGACTTTGATCAAAACTGGCCCGATGCTATGCAGCATTTGCCTTCAAGGGGAGGCGAGCCTGTACAACACCCTGACTCGACGTATGCCCCAGATCCAGGGAGGCGCGACATATTTGAAGGCTACAGCTTCATCTTCTACGACCCCGTACAGTACAACAACTTGCTGGCGCCTATTACGAGTGGTGGTGGCAAAGCGTTGTTGCGAAATGTTGTTCCCGAAGAAACTTCGGTCGATGACTTTGTTCAATATGTCAAAAGTGTCGCTGGTGAAAAGGGCCTCGGTGCCTTTAATGACGGCAGCGAGGGCAAAGGTGTAGTAGTAGTACGCTTCGTCCCGTCGAAAGGAGGTTCAGTTGACTGGTATGTGGACTTTTTCAGGTCTGTATCCCTGAGACTGGACCATCGCCCTATTGAGCAGAGTGAGTTTTTGGAAGCAATCCTCATCAAAGATGCGAGTATTCTTCGACGCCCTCTCGAGGTTGAGTCTGCACATAGTACACAACATCAAGCCCAGACTCTTCAAGATCCTGAGGTGGCCAATGGGACACAGCATCCTGCCACACAGGCTGAAACGTCACAGGCACACGAAGAGTCACAGCTTGCTCCTCGACGTGGGCGGACGAGGAGAACTGTCAAAAGACGCTTTGCAGGCTTCGGCGGAGATGATGACGTTGATATGGACGATATTCCTGCAGCACCAGTGCTTGTAAATCAACCCGCAACCCGTGCTGCGACTCAGAATGCGACGCAAGCGCCAGCAGAGGAAGAAGGTCTATTCGTGTCTCAGGAGCCAGATGCACCCCTAGAAACGCTACAATCTAGCAATGCCAGGTCTTCACAAAGGAAAAGGCGAGCTTCACCATTACCGCAAGATGACCTCATGGATGGTATGACAACTGCAGCAGAGAGATTCAAGCGTCAACGGATAGAGCGAGGTGAAGATTTGGAGGATCCGGCGGAGCAGATTGAAATTGCGACAGCTGAGAAGGTCCCAGAGCCAAAAAAGATCAAGAAAGAATTCGATATATTGGCAATAGCTGCACAAAACAGAGAGCAAGAAGAAGCTCGTGCACGGGCTGAAAAGGAAGATTTGGCAAATTTGCCAGATGATGTTGATCTTGCAGAGATTCGCAGACTCAACATCGTAGAAGAGATCGAAGTACGACAGCCTAGCCATCCCCGTACTCGAGAACAAGACATTCGTGACGGAAGATGGGACCCCAAGTGGAATGGGATGAAGAACTTCAAGAGGTTCAGACAACGTGGAGAGACCACAGGACGCCAGCCCGTAAAGACTATTGTGCCTCTGACGCAGGTCAAGACGAAGGAGTTTGGCGTTGGAGACGATTACTGGCTCGAGGATGAGGAAACGGAGCGCAGAAAGAGGAACTTAAGCCAAGCTCCTGGAACGCAGTCACAACCATCTGCGCCTACAGCACCCTCGACTTCATCTCGTGCCCAGAAAAGGGCATATGCCAATGTCATATCAGACAGCAGCGACGAAGAGAGGAATTCAGTATCACAGCGATCTTCGGTACCAGCGACTCGAACACGAGGGGCACAGACACAGTCGCAGGCTAAGTCAAAGAGTCAATCATCACAGAACACGAGTCAGGGGAGTAAACGAGCTGCGGCGGAGCCTGCTGCAGGACAGCAGCCTCCGAAACGGAGTCGGCCAACGAGAAGAGCTGTGGAAGTCGCGGATAGTGACAGCGATGACGAGCTCAAGTTTCGATTTGGAAAGAGACGGTAAAGACCGGTCTCTGTGGGGTATCTTTCTAGCTAATGTACATCTAAGTGTTCGAGGAGAACATCTCTGGCGCAAACAGTATAGTCTAATACATGTAAAATACCGTTTCCACGTAACATGGATGCGCCAGTAGTCTTGCGTCTATGGTCTATGTCGTCTCTTCAATGTCATGGTCTAATCCATCTGGTCCATCTGATTCTCAGTGCCTTCAGACTCCTCGACAAGCAGGCCTACGAGACAGGCTGATAACATAGTCTCGTAGTTCACCCAAGGATGAATCTCGCCAAACAACTTGGTACCGTCACGCCCCGCACCTCGCATCAACTCAGGAACACCTCCGGGATGAAAGTCGGCATATGGAGTAACATTGTACACCTTGCCGTTCAGGGCCATCCAAGCATCTTTGCCCTTGCGACCTGTCATGCGCTTCAGCATAGATGGGGTCACGCGCAGGTATGGTGTTTGGGGTTCGACACCACGGAGGTCAGCATTCGGTCCAGATATGCGAGCCCAGTCGAGAGGAGAGTGGCCTGGCGTGAGGAGGACCTTGCGATTGGGCTTGCTGGGTTTAGATGAGTGTGTAGGTGGAGGTGCGAGGCCACCTGATGACGGAGGACCTCTGTTCGGTAGAGGGCCACGAGCTCGTTGCGGTGAATTCACGGCGGGGAACTGAGAGAGTGATGGCATGCGACCAGCAGGTGGGGCAGTTGAGAACGTGGGAGGAGGTAGACGGCCCGGAGCTGGAGGCGGAGGCATCATGGAGGTTGGATTCGGGGAAAGAGCGGGGCCCGGGGTTGTGGGGTTCCGACGCGGGGCGGGGTGTGAACTCGGCGCAATAGGAGCATTGTCGAGGCTGAAGCTGGGGACGGAAATAGAGGGAGGATCGGATGCGATAGCCTTGGGAGTTGTTTGCTCTTCGGGTTCGGTGATGGTTGGAGGTGGGGGCGCAACCTTTGGTAAAGGAGGCGGCGGCATAGAAGCAGCATCGTTCCTGTGGATCTTCGACGACGAGGTTGGGGTATCGATCGCAGTAGCAGTAGCCTTTCCTTGGTCTCGACGCTGGCCGTCGTCTCGTGTGGTACGGTTATCGGCCGGACGAGCCCGGAGTCGAGGGCCCGGTTCCACCTCGGGATCCGACACCATGATACGGGGTGCAGGGTCAGCATCATCAGCTTCAGTCTCAGCCTCGTCCTTAGCTACAATAGCAGGAGGACCAGTCCCTCTCCAGCGGAGAAGGATCTGCAGCGGCTCTGGCATCCATGACGGCGGACGAACAAGCACCCAGACAACAGAGGCGACGATGAGGCCGATACCAATAACGCCCATGACGACACAATAAAGACTGAAGTGAAACACGAGAAACAAAAAGAGAGTTTTCCCCCAGGTGACTTGGAGAGTTGGGGTCGATTGGCGAGAAGAAGGGAGGGAGTGGGTTGTGGAACGGTTATTGCAGAATCATCGGGCCACCTTGTGATGCGCCTTTGATAATAGTTGATGGATTTGCTTTTGTCAGCGGCGGACAAAGAAAATCAGAAGCTGGAGCTGAAAGGCCGGAGCTAACCTTGAGCCTTGCAACGGGTAAGCGCTGATTGGCTGGAGGTTCGAGGTTCGATTTTCATGTGAATAATTACCGATTCATAATTGAACTGGGGCGGGCTAGAATAATTCTAGAGGGTTTCTGTCATAACTTTACTCTAAGCTCACCACTCCATCTCGCTTGTATACCAAGTTCTATTTTCATTGTACCACCCACTGGTGAATATACTTGACTTTACTGCTTTTCATGCCGATTCATTATGGCATGAAACCAGAGAGTACGGTAATAATACGGCCCAAAGCCTTCGGCTGTTGCTTCTTGTGGCGTCAACGTTGGTCATGCCACAAGCAGTATCCGTACGGAGTACTCTGTAGACAGCTCAGTGATCGACGGAGAAAAGCTGGCACCCGTGGACTTTGCAGGGGACAGGGGATTTGGAACAGGTCGAGATGAGTAGCGAGGAGCAAGGGGCATTCCATGATCTGTGATTTCAGTTGGCATAAAATGTAATAAGCGGTGGATGTTTATTTATTAATAATCCATTGAATGGAGAAAGGGGAATTGACTGTTCTAAATATTGCAATACTTGTAATTATAGGCGAGTTTCACTGGGGATTCTGTCGATGTCAGAGGGACGCACACGCTTGTAAATAAACAATTGTGCATCTTATCATATCTGACCTAGACCGCCAGGTTGGGAGGTATGTTTCGTGATGACAGCAACCAGTCAGATTGCCCAATTACAAGACATATAAAAGTCGAGCCCATAGCATGACATTGTCCATTTATATGTCATGGAAAAGTAAACATGAGCATGATCAATTTCGAAGAGAGTTCAAAAAGCAAGACACTCGCTCCAGTGACTGGAGCAGGGATCGCCCCATCCTGGCCACGTCCTTCGCCTTGCCTTGTGTTGAATGAATGACCACGATCCGTTCATCCCGCTAGTTTCTGGTCGGTGTTGTCTGTAATTATTATCCCTAGCATTTCTCGTCTATTTTCGTGATTGTGCTTCTCTCTTCTCGGCTGTCTCCCTTTCGCCTCTCTTTTCTCCTGATATCATCCGTGACGACCTTGTTTTTTTCTGCTCCCTACCTTATGTCGTGACCCAACAGGCGGTGATTGCTATCTCGTCTATACCCGCCGTGAACAACTCAATTGGATACTCCTTGTCTCCTGCAGAAAATAAAGATATCCCCCGCTTCGACCTGTCAAGCCACTTCATCTATTCAACACTCGACCCCACCGCCTCTTGTCTCTCGTCATTGAAACTGTTTGTTTACTTTTGGATGTGGTCACCTCGACATTGAGATTGGACCCCAAATTAGCCAGAAACCACTAGCGTTTTAGTGATCACCGCGCTGGAGCATTGGCATTACAGGGCGTTGCCCACTGAAGTCCCTTCCACCTTTCCCGTTACCGCCTCTACGCACAGCCAATGAGAGCTCACCGCTCCGTCCCGCTACCACTCATCTCAGCCTGAGCCAGCAAGTAGAGGCTGTTCCAACAACCCAACTCGTGGACAGAATGCGCACTCTAAACACCATCAATTCGTCATCTTCTCGTCCTACATCTCCTGGCCTTTCAGTCTCTCAGCCTCATATTCGCCGCTCCGCTTCCTCCGCCGGAAACAACAAATTAGTCACCTCTTCTAAACCTCTCCCAAAGACCCGATCCAAGACCCCTACTCCAGGTCAGGCACAAGTCCAGACTAAGGCTCAGGCTCGTCCCCGATTCTCCTCTGGCGGCACCACTATATCCTCGAACGCTCGCACCACGCCATCCCTTGGCTTTCACGACCCAAAACAACAACATGTTCTTTCAGTAACCGCTACAGTTCCCTCGACCCGTTCTACCTCGTCGAGTTCCGCTCCTCCTACCTTGAAAATGGCCCCAAGCGACACAAGACACAGGCCCCCGCAGCTCAGTGCTGCCGCTGCAAAAACAGTCGGACGAACGCCTCTGACGCCCAAGATTGCCTCGACAGCAAAAGGTCCTTTATTAGGCGCACCTCCTTTAGTTCGACGATCAACTCAAGGATTGAGCTCAGGCACGTCTGGGCGAGACGATGCTGTGACTCCCCGTTCTGGCAGTCGACAAGGTCGCAACAATAGCAATAGTTCGACGCCCAATGGGACACCAAACCTAGATCGAGATGGATGGGATCCTCGAGCTTCCTTAGGCTCCTCTGGAAGGCAATCATTGTCACGAGCTGAGTCTCCAGCAGACCCGGACGCCAAATTCTTTCGTGCCAGCGACGCTCCGACTTCAACACAAACAGCTGGTCGTCCCTCGTTAGGCTCACAAAAGCCTGCATCCTACTTCCATGCCAGTAAAGCCAATGCTGAATATAAAAAACCAATCAGCCCTCCCGTCTCTGCACCATTTACGCCGACACTCAGTACCGCACCCGAACCTTCATCCTCAAAGTTCTTTTATGCCAATGGCGCGGATCTCGAGCTTAAGCCCTCTTCAGCGAATTCATCCACAACAAGACTCCAGTCTAAACGTCCAAGCACCAGCAGTTCAACAAATGAACAATCAAATCACGCACTACCGCCAAGGCCACATTCTCCTATCAAGATTGCTCAACCTACACCTTCTATACTTAAAAACACTGGCGCCCCTGGTCTTGGGAACAGACCGCAAGTAGCGTCACCGCCTCAGATAGCTTCTCCACTAGCCCCCCCAGCGTCTATTACCTCTTCCAAGAGACGAGTTAGCATCGATGCAGCGCCGAAAAAGCAGAGAGGCCATGCAAGAGCTGGTAGTGTTCCCAATTTTGATCACTCTCACTCACCTAGGTTGCCCATGTCACCGGCTCGACGGCCTTTTGAATATGGCTCACCCCCTTCGAGCCCTGGCTCAGCTCAGCCAGCTTTGACAATGGCTTCGATTCTTCAAGTTGCCGAAGATCTCGACGATGAGGAGGAGGAAGAGGAAGAAGGAGAAGCGAAAAAGGAAGATGGATCCCAGCCCGACTTGCAAAGTCCTACAAAGTCCAGCCACGAGCCTGTGAACGAACTGGTCGCCAATGCCCGAAGAGAACGAAAGGTGCAGGATCTGGAAATCACCAACGCCTCACTTGAAGCTATTAATCGGACACTGGAAAGGCAACTACGGAAACAGCAGGCTGAGATACGCAGGTATCGACGACTTTCAAGATCTGGTCGCCTCTCTGCTGTTGCTTCAGCAGCTTCTAGCCGAGTGACCTCTGCGGCACTCACAGATGCACCAATTAGTCTTTCGGATCTTAGCGAAGAGGACAACTCAGCAGCTCCCTCAGACGAGGAACACGACTCACTTGACGAATCAGATTTGTCAATGACTGACTCAGTCTCGGCTTCTGACCCTCTTGATCCCACAGACGAGAAAGCGATCGAAAAGGCCATGTCTCGACGGAAGCGAGATGAAGATCGTCTGCAGCTCGATTTGACCAAGCACCGGGAGTTGCTGGTCGATAGTCAGAAGATCAACCAAAGTATCAAACGATGCCTGAACTGGACTGAGGTTCTTATCAAGGAGGGCCAAAAGGCACTCGAGTATAAGGTCCGTGTCACCGACGTTGAATTTGGCGGCCATATACTTGCTCCTGCGATCGGGGACGAAGACGAAGATGAAGACGATGCGTTGGCTAGCGTTGGCGATCTCGAAACTGATCCTGGAAGTGCAGCACTCGAGGCTCCTCTGCCTTGGGAGAAGGGCTCACAGGATCGTGATAGTGGCATCGAATTGCAACCAGACAGCAACTAATCTCGGTCATCGCAAGATGACACATTTTCTCACTACTCGACACATCTCAGAGGCGACCAAGACATCGCAACACATACAACTCACCATAGCAAAATTTTGTTCTCCTTCTTTTCGTCTTTACACACCAGGCAAGCCTCAGGGCATCACAACAAAATATCATCATCAGATCTACGAAGTCAATGGAAATAACATGCATGCATACAAGGCGTTGGGCAAGCAAGCGATCATCTTTACATCCCTTTTGTTTCTGTTCAACAGCGTTTTGCTTCCCAGCGGCTACGATGCACCATCGATTCCACCTCTCAAACGATCTTCTCTCTCCTAAAAGGAGCACCGCCACAAATACTCAGCCTGAACAATCGTTACATATACATACGCCCTTCGGAGATTTGGGCCTTTTTGGGTTTCATTTGTCGCCAAGATTTTGTGCTTTTTCTTTTTTAGTTTGCTTTTGGATACATACTATGTATAACAGATACCCCGGAGGAAGTTTCCACGCCAACCTGGCGAGTCAACAAGATGGAATCATTGGAGGAAATTGCAGAAGAGAGAACCTGACCCGGGAAATGGCTTCTCAAGCTTCCCTCGGCACGGCTACCTCAAGTTCCGAGAACGTGATAGGGAAATTTAGATAGTTGCCAGAAATAGGAAATGGATATAGGATGTCGGGAGATGAAACTCCAATCTTCAACTCAACCACATCATCTCTCGCCACTGTTCCTTGATCTATACGTACACACTCCGATAGTGATATATCTATGGTTGGAAAGAAAATTCAAGACCTTTTGCTAAGTTTATTCTGATACCTTTTATTAAGGTCTGGTGTTTTCTGACTTCTAAGTCATATTTACAGGTACCAGACAAATGGCCATCAAATTTAAAAAAGGGGGAATAGTGTCATGAAAATTATATCTAAATCAATGCCAGTCATCCTCGATCTATACCATCCACCAGTTCATCATGCAAGCCACCAAGCCAAGTCCATCAAGTTGATACCGCCCTCATTTTCAGGGTCTCAAACAAGCAGGTCTTCTTCAACCTTTCTGTATAGTCTTTTCTCTACCGTTTGCCAACTCCCCAGGAAACATCGTCCCTGCTTAGGGTGTCGTAGCGTGCTCCTTGTCTTTGGGTTCCTTGTCCTTGCTGTGGAAGGACTTGCGGTCCTTCTTCTTCTTGTGGTCTTCCTCCTTGTCCTTCTTCATCGCGGCCTCAGCAACGAGCTGCTCGAAAACGAGATAGTCGCCCTCCTCTTCAGGAGATCGCTCAGCCTAGTTAAGGTTAGTGTGATTCCGACAAAGCAGCACTTGAAACATACCCGGATGAAGACGTCACCAATCAGAACAAGAGCCTGTGCGCGCTCGAGTCGCTTGTTGAGGTGGACCTTCTTGTCGTTCAAAATGCTGTCGCAGACCTCGCGCAGAACGCTCTGGATCTCAAACTTGCTTCCCCTCCATGCAGCGGTGAGAATCTTGCCAGTCACGCGTCTCTCGTACTCAGCACGCTTCTCATCAGTCCAGTCCTCACCACCCTTCTCCTCCATCTTGGCCATATCCTCCATGGTCTGTTGAGCATCAATAGCGCTGCTGATGGTGTTCCATGTCTCCTTGACGAGTGTGCCCTTGTCGCGGAGTCTGCTGAAGAAACCACCGATACCAAAGAACTTCTGGCTGCGGAGTAAGCTCGAGGCCTTCGAGACATAGGTTTGACCGATAGCGTGCAGGATATCAATTCCGAAAGACTCCATCTTCAGGTTCTCAACCTCGAGACGCATCTTCTCCTGGAATGCCTTGGTTACGTCAGGACCCTTGTCTGTCTCTGTCCACACGCTTAGTCTATCAAGGAGCTTCCGAGCGAGGGTGTCGACACGCTCCTGGCGAATCTTGGCGCGCTCCTTCTCGTATGCTGCCAACTGCTCACGCTGCTCCTTGGTCAGGCCACCCTTCTTCTTCTCCTTATGCTTGAGCTCCTCCTCTGTTAATTCACCCTTGTTGGCCTCGGCATCAAGAAGGTCCTCGTGAGACTTGTCCATCAGTGCGGGTCGAAGAGGGATCTGGGTTCGGCTACGTGAGCTCGACGAGGGAGCGGGGGATGTGGCATCGGTTCGCTGAGGGGTATCGGCGGAGAGGCCAGCGGCGGGAGCGGCAGGTGAAGCGGGCTTGGTCTCCTTGTCGTCGTTGACAGAAGCGGCAGCATAAGGCGGCGGTGGTGGGCCTGCTTGGTGCTCTGCAGCGGCAGCGGCCTTGTCCTCAGCCTTCTGCTCTTGCTCCTTGAGGCTCTCCTTCTTGGCATCTTCAGTTCCAGGGAAATCCTCCTCGGCTTGCGCGGCGGCAGCGGCTTCAGCAGCGGCAGCTTCTTCCTCCTCCTGCATCGTGATGTCCATGGTTGCCGTGAGATCCTTCATAAGGCTAATCTCACCGATCCAGTCCACGAAGGCCTCGCCTCCAAAGATGGAGCTGAAAAATTCAGCTGGATCCGCGAAACCCTCCTGCGGTCTCGCAGAGTCCTTTCCAAACTTATCGTAGGCTGCGCGTAGATCGGAATCGGATAGAACTTGATAGGCCTCACCGATGGCCTGGAACTTTTCGTGGGCGGTAGGATCATTAGGATTCTTATCTGCGATGTGACAGATGTTTAGTTCTCCGAAATGCTATGAAGCGGTAGAAGTGAGGCACAAGAGCGAACCTGGGTGGTGGACAATAGCCATCTTGCGATAAGCCTTCTTGATCTCCAGCTCGGTGGCCGTGGGCTGGACACCCAGGGTGTCGTAATAGGCGGTATCGACGACCATGATGGATACTTTATGGTTGGTGTTTCCAGGTTCCAGGTACGCGATCTAGGGTACAGGTGGCGGGTAGAAAGTATGAATGGTCGAGGTTATGGTAGGGTAGTAGATATCAACTACTGAGAGAAGTATGGGAGGAAGAAAAAAAAAATGGTTGAAAGCAAGAAAATGGAAATGTTGATGATGGCGTCGGATTGCCTAAATGAACTAAGTCAAGGTGCCTGCCAGCCCACCCTAAGCTTGGCTAGATGACCTTGGCGGAAAATTCCTGGCATTGCATCCAATTCAATGATTAACGTAACCTACGTATGTATTCTACAGCGCCTCTGTATTTACGCAAGCTCCCGTCCATGCCCTGCCCTGCCCTGCCAGTGCGCGAGGTAAGAAACTTTCCTTTCAGGCTTCGTGCCCAGCCCAATGTACCTTATGTATAGTACAGTCCTCACAACCCGAGCCCAGCACCAGTCTTTTCTTGCCCAGAGAGAGGGGTCTCATAAGGTAGAGGGCCTACGTAATGGTGGGGCTATGCTGGGATTGACGGGTATCGAGGCTGTGAGAAAACGCAGCCGGGCTGCTTGAGAGAGAGGACTATAATAAGTATCAACCTCTGAAAACTCTATATTTGAGTTCTATAACTTTTATTATAAGCCATTTCCTATCGCCCTTACCCTTCTGCCCCTATTCATAAACGCTAACCAGTCACGTTGAAGTCCACAGAAGAAGAATGATGTTTTGTGAGAAGGGAAAAGCCAGAGAGAATACTCAGCTTGCCTCAGCCTCCAGCCGTTTCCAGGCTGGATCCTTCCCGTTATAAAGTCTCGATGTCAAGCAACAGCTGCTGAATGGCGCTTTAACTGCTATATTAGAAAGAGAAACCCAAAGGAGATGAATCGGCGAAGGGAATTCTAGCCTTGGGTACTTCACTTGAGCGAAAATGACAGCAGCCATAGCTAGGGAAGCTTGACATAGAAGTGAACATGCTCTTGTTGCACTCAAAACCCATTCCTTAAGTACCTTACTTACCAACTTCGCCCACGCTGGTTTCATGATTCATGTGGACTTGGAGGTCACTATGTCCGGTTCCTCAGTCATGGATGTTTCCTTTAGGTTATTGAAAGCTTCAAAAGCCTCTAATACCATGCACTTGCGTGGACATTGTTCTCAGAGTATGGCATGGGTACAATCCAGATCTAGAGCTTCCAAGAGTTATCAACTTCAAAACCAAGCCTCGGACCTTTCTTATTGTTCTTTCCCCCAAAAGGATACAGATCCGGTACCCTTTTGTTCGAGATTTCATAGGAAGGCATAATTTCCGTGTTGTGCGGACTGTATGCCATCAATGATCGATATAGGTTTCCAGTGTATTCGGACGACAAAGGGGTTTCCATGACTTGGAGTATTCGGCTTGTAACAATAGCAATTTTTGGGATACTCTTGGACATGCACCATCTTTATCACCTCAGCAGCTCAGACCAGTGAGCGGTGCATGTCGTTGCAAGCCGGGTGGTGTAAGGTTCAGCTGGCAGCGCCTCAGACCTAATATATCAGATTAGGATAATTGCAGAGAATGAACCGCCAAGGCTAAGGGCTTTCCTCTGCTTTGATTATCACATCTCGTTCAGGACTGCTTTCACTCCTAGCGGCGTTGGATAAATCCGGCTGGGCGGTCAGGAGGCCCGGATCGTCTCCATGCATAAGGGTCCATGGTGATCTTGGATCTAGAACACCTTGGACTTGGTAACTAGAGATAGGAGTCAAGACCAGCAATTCTGCGATCTGGAAGCAGCTTGCAAAGGTCGTCAAATACAAGGACACTGTCGATCATGAGCCTAGAATCTTGTGTAACTAATGCTAGATAACTACATCCACAGGTTGAGAGAAACAATCAGCTATGTTTCACTGTCTCGGATATTGTTTGGGTAAAACCTGGGGTAAGACCAGCTCGCTTGAATGTTTCATCTCATCATTCGTTCTGAACACACACCATCACGGACGGCGTCCGGACCGGCATTTAAATTGCTGTTCGGAGGCGGTGTTGTAACCGGAGTTCCGGCTGATTGACAGCCTGCGAGATCCGATCAACTGTAACCAGCCTCCGGATGCAACCCAGTTGTTGCATAAGCGCAGATCAATCAATGAGGCCTGAAATTAATTAATGACTTGCAGTGTGACAAGAGTCTAATCACATTCAGGAACCAAGTCAATCCAGTCATCGAATCCGAATACGACAGTTAATGCATGTAACGCGGCGCTTATGCCCCTATCGGTCGGCAGCACCCACCCTACCAGACGAGAAATTGAGCTCTGTGCATAATTTGTGGATTTATCCGGAGCGGAGGTCAACCAGTCTTATTTTGCTTCTCCCATCTGTCCTCTCTCTCGCCTTTCCTCTCTCCAAGCATCTCGTGGTGAAAACATACACCAAAGACGTTTCCGGGACCTGGTCGCAACTTAATTGATATTTATCACTTGCTTCTTCCCGTTTCCCTGGCCCTGTACGCCTGTATCAAGACGTGCACTGCTTCAGTTCAAGCTCTTGCGCGCTTCGCTTCTACTTCTACCTTCTCCTTCCCCCTCACGCTACCACCGCCAAAATGGGTTACCTCTACTACCTCTTCCACCCTTATCAGCTTCGATCGATCATCCAATGGTAAGTTTACATCCTTTCGGCCCTTGCAACAAACGAACCTGTCTGACAATGCTCCAGGAAGGTCTGGCATGATCCCGTCCACCAGCGCGATCCTAGCACAGAGTCCCCAGAGCTAAAAGAATGTTTTCGTTACCTCGATATGACAAGTCGCAGCTTCGCTGCTGTCATTCAAGAGCTTAACCACGAACTCCTCGTCCCTATCACTCTCTTCTACCTCTGCCTCCGTGGCCTAGACACCATTGAGGATGACATGACCATCCCCCTGGATAAGAAGGTTCCCCTCCTTCGAAACTTTCACATCACCATGGAAGAAGATGGTTGGCAATTCCATGAGAGCCAAGAGAAGGACAAGGAGCTGCTAGAGCACTTCGATGTGGTCGTTACAGAGCTCAAGAAGATCAAGGCCCCTTACTACCAAATCATCCAAGAAATGACTCGCAAGATGGGCAATGGCATGGCTGACTATGCCCAAAACGAGGAGATGATCAAGAACGGTGTGCAGACTATTGAAGAGTACGAGCTATACTGCCATTACGTCGCTGGTCTCGTTGGCGAAGGCCTAACGCGTCTGTTCGTTGAGTCAGAGCTAGCTAATCCCAAGCTTGCTGAGCGTCCTTCTCTCACCGAGTCAATGGCGCAATTCCTCCAGAAGACCAACATCATTCGAGATATCCATGAAGATTGGCAAGATGGCCGAAGATGGTATCCCAAGGAGATCTGGAGCCAGCACGTCGACAAGTGGGAGGACATGTTCGACCCCAGCCAGCAAACAAAAGCCCTCGAGTGTGTTTCAGCGATGGTTCTCGATGCGCTGAAGCACAGTGAGGAGTGTTTGTTCTACATGGCGGGCATCAAGGACCAGAGTGTTTTCAACTTTGTTGCTATTCCTCAAGGCATGGCCATTGCGACACTGGAGCTTGTCTTCCGCAACCCTGAGGTTCTCAAGAGGAACGTCAAGATCACAAAGGGCGATGCCTGCAAGATCATGTTCGAGTGCACACAAAACCTCTACACAGTATGTGAAGTTTTCAAGCGATATGCCCGGCAAATCGCCAAGAAGAACGACCCTCGTGACCCCAACTTCCTTGCCATCAGTGCTCAATGTGCAAAGGTATGCTTTCCTCTTTAACATCTCTGATATTCGTTCGCTAATAAATTCCAGATTGAGCAATTCATTGAGACTCTCTTCCCCAAGCAGGACCCCAAGAAGCTCTCTGTGACTCAGGCCCAGGTCCAAAACAAGGAGCCAACTATGGACGGAGGGGAGACTCTTGTTCTCTTTGGTGTTGTCATTGCAGCTCTGGTCTGCATTTCTGGTCTCATGGTACGCCAGCCCCATACTTTCAAGGTTGTACTCAACTAACACCCGATCCACAGATCGGTACCGCTTGGATTTTCGGAGCCAGATTCGACACCATCTTTAGGGAAGCCAGTGTGTTCCTACCAGGTGGCGAGAAGGCTACCCCCATGATCACGGGTCACGAAGAATTGTAATATTATGCGCGCCGATTTGTTTTGCTTTGTTCACGGCACGAACCTTTTTAACGATATCCTAACGTACATACCACATTTAGCAATGGTCCTCATATGACAGGACCTGCTCAGCGGCATATTGCTGGGCTTATACTCTTGTTAATACTACCTGCAGCGGCGCGATACAGCGCGCGTTGCAGTTCAAGTTTCGTCCCCCGTTCACCCACTGGTGATGTTGTCTCTTGTCTTGATGCCCAACTCAAACTCCTGCACGGATGTCAAATTGCAATCGAGTCCTTCAATGACTATGATTGTGCCGAAGAAGTGCGAAAATTAAATATCCCTTGCTCTTGGTTTCCGCCTCACGGCGACGTCACGCCACAAGTCTATCTCGACATGTTTGAGGATGACAGACTGGTGGCGGCGGGCAAACATTTCATGCAACCTTGTAGAAATTCACCCATCTCTGATTCGACCCGTGTTTGGCGATTCTTGCTCCTTTGGGACGTGCTGTTACTAGTAAGGCATGAAATGTGTCGGGGCAAGGTTTCATCTTTGATGCTGTTGGTGCGACATGCTGTTACACTGCCGACGGGACATGCCTTGGCCGATCTTTCATCGACGGACGTGCCCATCTTTCAGGGGTTTTGGTTACATCGTCCTGCTCATTTTGAGCCGTCAAGATACAGGCTAACAAGATGATGGCAGAAACTTTGGCCTTTGATCTTCAGAAGGCACTAGGATAAGTTTGGAATGATAATACAATAAATGACCTAGATAATGGTCAATATCTTAGCAGGCTATAGGAGGAAAGAAAACTCGGGACCTTGATCCTAAATGACAAAAAGACTTAGGTAAATTTAGGATATCTTTCGCTGGGTTTATTTTGACACCCTATATTAAGGTCTGGTGCTTCCTTGCTCCCTGAGGGCAGGTTCTTGTATTAGTTGGTTTCGAACTCAATCCAGCAAGTGGCGCACATCAAACTTGTCACTTTATGCATTGACGAGAAGCAAATGGTAGTCTAGAAGGTCTATAATGCTGTTACGTACCATCTATAATAACAAACACGCTCGGTAAGGCTATTCCAAGCCTCAAAGAAAACTCCTGATACACATGACTTGAGATGATTCATAAATGACACCCTAAATTATATCCCATACATACACGAGGCATAAATGGTTCAGGTTTGTACAAGTGGCCAATTATCCTGAAATATTTTTGTGGTATAAGAAAAATTCCACTTTCCCTTGTCCCTGGGTTCCCTGATTGATGCTGCTGCTGCGTTGCTGCTTCTATTGGTTGCCGTTGTTGGCGATGTTGCTGGTAGTGCCCTGGACGTTGTTCTTGACCTTGGCACCGGTCTGTCCAGCGAGGCTCTTGATGAGGCTGGCGACCTGGGCAGGGCCGTCAAGCTGCTGGAAGCCCATGAGGTAGGCGGCGAGACCGGCAACGTGAGGAGAGGCTATGAAACATGTCAGTTTGAGACTTGACTTGATAGGTGGGGAAGGAGAACATACCCATGCTGGTACCGCTGAGGGTAGCGGTGTCAGTGTTTGACTTAATACCGACACTGAGGACGTTAACACCGGGAGCGTAGACGTCGACCTCGGGGCCAAAGTTGGAGAAATCAGCACGCTCATCGGTAGTGGCATCAATAGCACCGACAGTAATGGCGTTGGGGGCAGAGCCAGGAGAAGTAAGGGCAGTCTCACGCTATAGACATAGTCAGTTAGGTTACAAATCATATCAGATAGTTGATCACTTACGTTCTCGTTACCGGCAGCAACAACAGGGACAACGCCAGCATTGAAGAGAGCCTCGATAGCACGGTTGATGGCTTGAGAGAAGTCACCACCAAGAGACATGTTCATAACAGCCTTGCCAACGCGGTTCTTCTTCTTGGCATCGTCAATAACGAACTGCATGCCCTGGAGGACACCAGAGTTGCTGCCACCGCCTGAGGCATCGAGAACCTTGACGGCAACAAGGTCAACCTTCTTAGCAACACCAAAGGTAGCACCACCGATAGTACCAGCGACGTGGCTGCCGTGACCGTTCTCATCGTCATCCTATATTCAGTTAGCACCATATCTTTCTAAATGTTCACGATTCTTTGGTTACTTACAACATTGTTAATGAAGTTGGCTCCGAAAGTGGCACGGCCCTCAAACTCGCTGTGATCAATCTTGATACCAGTGTCGACAACGTAGGCAGTAATGCCCTCACCAGCGGAGTCGTCAAAGACATAGGTGTCCTGGTTGACCTGGGCGTGAGAGAGACGGTCAAGTCCAGGAGGGGCATTAACTTGAGCAATAGCAGCATTAAGTTGAACTTTCTGGTCGGCCTCGATATATGCAACCTCATCAGAATTGTAAAGATCCTGAACCATGAGATCGTCGGCGTCTAGAGACATGGCACGCCACTTGTTCATGCGGAACGACTGAATTGAAGTAGACATGGCCTCGCCGATTGAACTTCGCTTGTTGAGATTTCGCTTCTTGATAGCGGCAGCAAAGGAAGCCTCCTTGGCACTGATCGCATCGTCGTCAAAGGTGTCATTGTACACAACGATATATCGGTTAGCGATGATGTTTTGAGCATCGGGGTTCTTGAGCATAGGTCGAAGGAAAGCGCTAATTCCCATCTTCTTGTCGGCTTCATTTCCAAGGCCACCTCCGATACTGTCGGCCATATCACCCAGGGTCTCGGCAACATCGATAGGAGCAGCAGCAGCAAAGGGAGCTGCAACGAGCAGGGAAGCGAGGAAAGTTCTTAGGAGAGCCATTTTGATAGATTTATCGTTCGTTTTGTGGTTTAATTGTGAAAATATGTTGTTGAAGTGAGAGGTAGTGAAGTGGTTCCAGCCGTTTCACTCAGTTGGCAACTCGATCGTATAAATCGAATGTCGAAAAATAATGAAGGCAAGCTTTGAGTTAGAAACAAAGCAGTAAAAGAGTGCTATTAGAGGAGTTGTGCGATCAACGCTCCTCTCTTGTTGTTGAATAAGGATCGGTCGTGTTAGTTCGCAAGTTCGCGATACACTGTTCAGTATAACAAGGAAAGGATGGTGATTAACAAGCTAAATGGGACTGTCTAGCAGCACAAAGGGGGAAAGGAAATCAAGGGAAAGGAAGAATGAGAAAATAACGAAAGAGTCAAAAGAGACGTCTTCCAACAATGAATAACCCGAACAATAGAATGAGAATGGCCGTCCAGCAGCTGACAATGGGTGGGAGATGTGGGTTTAATAGGAGAACACCGAACAATAGAATATCGGCCTCTCACTGGTGGCTTCAGCGGGTTCAGATCAAGCTTCGTTGCTTCAGGAGGGAGCCGCAAGATCCATGGCGGGGATGTGGCGCTAGGGGCCGTGGATCCAGGGCTTCGGCGTCAGGGACAAGGGCCTGGAGGTGTTGTTTAGTTTAGTGTGATGAAGCCTGTACGACTACAGTCGCCAAGTCAAACGCCTGGGCCTCACTCCAAGAACCCCTTGGAACCGTCAAGATTTTCTGTTTTCGGTGGGGTTCTCAATGCTCATGCTTGCTCAGCCAGCTCGTTAACTTGAATCACTATAGTCAGCTCTGCCTCAGGAGCTGGGGATGCGAAAATCTGTCACACTTGCGGTGACATCGAATCGACGACGAAACCATAATTGCTTTGAAGCAGTTATAATAGCGTATGTAACTGTAAGGGCATCTCATCGATTGCCATCACTGATTGGTATATCCAAAATTGGCGTTTGATTACTGTTTCTCGAAAGCAACGATCTTGGCCGCAACAGCAGCACGTCCCTTGTTCTTTTCCGCAATGCGTTGGGCGAGAAGAACCGTTGCCGTTGCCCACAACCCGCAGGCCCAGTGAAGTACCGCCAATGATATGCAGCAAATGCCGCCTGATCACAGTAAATCAAAGAGCTGGCGCGTCACATGTAGGACAGTAGTTGCACTTATTTAGCTAACGGTCAGTGCTTCGAGTGCTGGTAGCGGCACGATTAGCTCATCACTATCCGTAATCTTGTTGCCTTTAAGCAAGGGGCAGGGAAAATCCGAAAATCCAAAAGCCTCCATCCAGGGCATATGCGAGGATGATCATGGCCGACTCCTGCCATCAGCTAACTTAGTCTTTGCATCACATCCCCAGACTGTCAAGTATCTTGAGATGAATCTTGCCGGCCAAGCCAAGACCCAACTAAGGACGATACCCATAAACAATGCACAATGGCAATATCACGGCGGTTTTGTTACTCAGTTGGCAAAGCGTGATAACGCAGTGCGATTGGCAGCCAGTACTGAATCTCAATGTCACATCATCACGGAAGATCCACTCACTGGAAACCAGCCAAGCCATTCCAAGAATCGGCGCTTGACGACCCCTGGACTACCCCTGTCAATCCCAAGTTTGAAACAAGTGACGCTAGGCTTTGGCGTCTGGACCTGCCAGGCACAAGTCGATTTGGTTGGCTGATGAAGTCTCTTCCCACGCGGCGCCTCATATTCAAACGACGCCGATTCGAAGCGCCGTGTTAACAAACGCCAAATGTCTCTGAATCCGAGGTGATACGTGTGCAAATAGTCTTTGTTTTGTTTTGTCTGTTGTATGTCGGAGAAAAGTTTGCATTTTGTTCTAGCGTGCGCCCCTTTTGCAAGATCTTCTCCATGGCTCAGTGTCGCAAATATACAGAGCCAAGGGGTTGTTTTGGCAATCCTGAAGGGGCTCTAACGGCCGAGTTCAACGGACGATGAGTATCGTGGGGGGGTGGTAACCCGGGCTGTCGGGGATATAATAGGTAGGGCGCCATGCAGGTCACGGACTAAGCGCGTCTCGGAGACAACCAGGGAGCAAGGTGCTGTATCGAATTCTGGTGTGGCTCAGCAGGTGAAGGGCAGCGAAATGACCAAAGGGCATGCTTTAGTAGATTTGGGACCGATCAAAGATGTCGACCTTCTCGAACAAGGCAAGCAGCTAAGGATGATTCACCTGATTTGTGGCATCCATATGCATCGTTATGTCTGATTGGGACGACACAGGATAAGACCGGGGTTAGCACGGTTGAAACACAACCAACAAGCGACGACCTCGGTAGAAGTCTTTGGCTGTGGAATCATTGTCTGCGTCTGGGAATAGCTTCTTTTCTTCACATGCTTAAGTGAAATAATTAAGGTAGGTAAGTATGATTCAGAATGCGCTGCCCTTGAAGCAGTTGCTCCCGTCATGACTAATAGCATAAGGGATCACAAAAGGGAAGGAGCCCGCTTACAGAAGAACACTCCCTGCCAAGCGACCTATCAAAGGCTATTTTCTGGGTCTCTCAAAACAACCTCAACTGACAAAATATGTTTACCTCACTTTTTGTTAACACAAAACACAAAGACACACCAAAACCGATGATCGTCTTTTGAGTCGGGCCTTGACATGTTATGAGCTGACGAAGTTCTGAAACCCGCAAAATCGCATCTATGGAGTCTAGATCGTGGCGAGACGGACTTGACACACAGGCATCCTTGCCCTATATCATCCATTTTCCACTGGCCGCCCGGTCATTCTGCCGGGAAAACTGCCATATGTACGACACTACGGAAAAGCGGCAACTGAGCTATGAGCCGCGGAGAGGCTTTTGCTCAAGTCTGATTGATCTCCATTATCAATCATGGCTTCTTGTCATCTGGACAATGACATGTCATTCTGGCCTCCACAGCACACGGCCCAAGCCGGAGATAGACTGTCACGGCTACCTTCCATATTCTACACGCATGAGTATACACCGCCTTCTATGGTTTCATAGGTCATTGCCTATTGAGTTGAAACCCCATGTGACTATCTGTTTTATGTTGCCAAGGCTATATCAAATTTCCGAAACCGTATTTTGAGACTTCGAAAATGAAGTCCAAGGCACATCAAGGCTGCTAGATACACATATAGAAGGTCAAAACTGACCCTAGAACTACCAAGACTGATAGTTGAGAACTTATGTCTTACTTGTCGTTGTCAATGCAGCATGCGCAACTGCTAATATTGTTGCAGTCCGCGCTTGATACGAATCCTTATTATCCCTACAACTTAAAGTCTTCCCTAGCTCAATCTCCCATTTAACCATAAAAAATACTCCCTGAAGACTTGAATTTATCCTTCCAAACATTTCTTTAACCATAAGTAGTTTCAGAAGCAACGTTTCGTTGTTTGACACACGAAGTTTTAACCATTTTCTACACGAACCCCTTTTCGGAATTAACATGCTTCTAATCATTCTTCAGTGTCTCTCTTTTGTCTGATCGACACAACATCCAATGCAATAGTTAAAAACATGCACGTCATCCGTTACGCCCACTATCCCGATAGCACTTTCGTTACTGGTTTATCCACCAATGGTTCAATGTCATCATGGCTTCATTTGGGGCACCTCTGCACTATTCAGCCTTGCCCTTAGGTATGATTACAAATGAAATCTGACACATATTCTGTTCCAACTGTCCTTAGATGGTTGAGGTTCAGAGGTTTTCGGTGTGGAATTATAAAATGCGAGCTGTCACCGCAGCGTTTGTGCTCCATCTCCAAAGCATGTAACCCAAATTGATGATATTTGTTGAAGTCTGAAGGAGCAAATTGGCCTTTTATTTCATGAGCCCGCAGTGAATTATTAGTGTTTATCTATCTTTTCGATTCAATGACTTATAGCAGCTGTTACCATGACTTGTTGTGCTACATAGTACAAAGTTCTCGGCATCTTCACAACAAGTTGCAAAGGATCGATGCGATGTTGGCTTAGCCTCAATTTGGTCTTTAGAGGAACCAGATAATATCAATTATGAAATTACAAGCCCTTTCTTAGAAATATTTGAGTCTTCAATTCGTATGGTTTTCCAAAAAAAAAATTTACCCTTCAGGTGTTTTATTTCTTTCTCCGACTAAGCTAGCTACAGTCTTCTGCCTTATGGAAAAGATATATCCTATAACTAGGTAGTAAGGACTCTTAAGCAAATTCTATTATTTCCTCATGATATTTCTAATTCACATTAATATATTTCTCTCTTTTTCAAAACTGGACAAGCCAGGATACAGGAGCCAACTTGAACCCCGAACCTTCTATGACTGAAGTCTTAAACCGGTTTTAGATGCATTTACTAAACTAAATCTTGCGGTTTGAGTAGTTTTATTCCTTTTGCTTTCTTTTGCGAAGGTCCAGAGTGTCCTGAAATTCACAGCGTCGAGACAGAGACCAAGATGAATCTTTCACTAACAAAGTCCGAAGACGAGTTTACAGTTTGCGGCTGTAACGAGAGTTGAACGAGCGGTTCCGGTTATCAGGCTCTCTGTTAGCGAAAATGTTGCCAGTGCTCTGGCTGTCAGTATCATCTAGTTTGTCAAACTGGGAACTCCAGGTACGTAAGGAAAAGGAAAAGCATCGCCAACAAAGTGGTAGATTAAGTTTCAAAGTTATTCGATATACTTTGTCACCTTTCTCTATCTTCGTATCCCATTGAATAGTGTCAGTTACAAGGGGCTATAGTTATTGATCAATGGCCAGATATCTCCGATGCTGACATTCCTTGGTGGTATAAGCCATCTGAGGAGTCCAATGAAGTTTGATAAATTTGAGCACACAATGCTTTTCTACGTATCTATGTTTCTCTGATGACTCAACCTATACTCTCTTCCAGTGACTCGAGAAACAGTTTTATCCCGAGTTCGGCATCGGTCAATAACTTCTGACGCCGAGGAGCGGGGTTAACTTGGTCAACGCCTTCCCATGACTACAGGTTCCACATTGATTCCTCATCAGCATCAACGGATATAAACATCGGCCCCAGCCTTAGTCCGACTTTCGAATTGTATAAAGGTCAGGCTTTCCCTTGAATAGATCAGTGGCTCCGTCTTACAAAACTATCTGTGCAGTTACCTATCGAACTCCAATATGCCTGACTACGCTTCTATCGAAACAACTTTGGCTTCTATAGCTGCAAGCTCTCAAACTATCGAGCTTCTTCGGGACCTTCACAAGAAAGCTCTCGACGAACCGCCCTACGTCAGCACAGATGGGCCTGCCTCTACCGCACTTGATAAGTTTGTCGCATTGGACCCTGATAAGTGTGCCTACGTATATCTCCTTCTGCGATCTATGAAGGCACGTTTCGTTGTCGAAGCCGGGACTTCATTCGGTGTTAGCACCATCTACCTAGCTCTGGCAGTTTCTCAGAATGCTGGCTCGCAGCCAGGTAAGGTCATTGCAACTGAGAATGAACCTACCAAGGCTGTCAAAGCTCGCAAGTACTGGAGTCAAGCCGGTGATGATATTGAGAAGTTTATTGAATTACGAGAGGGAGATTTGCGAGAGACGCTCAAGACCGACCTGCCAGAACAAGTGGATTTCTTACTCCTAGACAGTGAGTCAGCCCCCAGGGCGAGGAAAACATTCTTCTCGTGTCTAGCGTTCCTAACCAAACTGCAGTCTGGACCCCTCTGGCTCTGCCTACGCTCAAGCTCGTCAAGCCGCGGATGAAGCCAGGTGCTACAGTGGTTGCTGATAACACTGAGGCTGCCAAAGCAGGTTACAAGGACCTTATGGCTTATCTAGAGGACACTGCCAATGGCTTCAAGCTAACTACACTTCCTTATTCTGGAGGTCTTTTAGTTGCTGTGTACCTTGGAAACTAGAAGTTCTTTGCCAGATCAAGAAAGGCATAATATCCGAGAATTATCTAATTTAGAAGCACGAAAAACTCCAGAATACCTGTTTTTGACGTGTAAGCCAAAAGGCTGTTAGGGATCAGATCGTTGTTCAGTTCATGTTAATGGACCTTCAATCGCTGACAGGATTTGAGGTCGACAAATATTGATTGATCCTCCTTTAAGGAAACGAGACCTGTTTTGATTCAATTGAGACAATATTGAAGTTCTGCTCATATATTCAAGATACCGTTTGTTGATACACTTGAAGGAGAGCCATTCTGTGAGTCAAGACATGAGAGAAGGATTCGGCATTTACTTGCGGAGTACCTACAAACTATTGCTGTTTACGACAGGGATCGTCATGCAGGAGAAGATCATCGGCAGTTGAGGAAGATCATGCCAATCTTCTTCAACAAGCCAGTATGTAGGAAAAGAATTACCTTCTTGATGATGCACTGCCTCATGGTTACGAATACACACTCAAAGTTGAATGACGACGCACGGTGATATAGGGTACACGATGATGATCAAAATTTGATGCGACCTTGAGTATGACACCATGATAGTAAGTGACAAAAATATTAGACGGTTTTATGATGGGCTTCAGAGACTTTTGATTGGCCTTTTTTTACTGTGTCATTGGATATCTCATTCTTTTTTTTTTTTTATTTTTTTTTTTTTTTTGCTCTCTAAGGACAGAGTACATCATAATGTTGGATTGATGGCGTCTCAATACAATCAATTGTGTTCCAGACAAAAGACTCACTTCATTTGACTGCTCCCTCGAATAAAAGGCTGGCTCTTGGAATGAATCCTTGATAGCGTCTAGACTAACGAATCGATAACGCATCAACAAGAGGAGAAACGGGAAATAAGCAAAGCCGAGGAGATCGCGCCTGGCGCGGCGCTAGCAGAAGAACAACTTTCAGGGTCTTGCAGGGGGTTGTTGTGGAAATCATGATGCGCTGGCTCGAGCGAGAGGCTATTCTGGACAGAAGAATCTGACCATTGGGTGGGGGTTGGATAGAGTTTGGAGATGCCTTGTGCCCAATGACGTGATAAGTTGCTGATTCAGTCGGCGCTTTAATAGGTAGAGGCTGGGCTGAGGACTTGGGTGACACATTTGGTCAAAGTGAGGCGTTCATCGGCTTCGGTGGATTGGATGTGATCCATGTTTAATTGATCGCCTGGGCTGGGCTGCACTGCAGAGAGGAGAGTGGAGGTCATAAGGTTTATCTACTGGCGCTGGAACCTGTAGCAGCCATACAGAATTTCAGCGTTTGTTACCAGATGAACAAGATAACAAAGATGAATCTGATTCCATTTGTTTTGGATCGTTGCTAGAGAACCGTTGCTGGTAGGTTACCTGCAGTTACAACCACAATTCCATTAAAGCTAGGTGGACTCCCACATGTCTTGTCTTGTCTTCCTGCTGTGGAGATCCGTTGCCGCTAAGCACGCGACCTCCACTAGGTTCTTTGATAACGATCAGTCGTGGACAATTCCTGTGCCAGCATGAACAAGATGCAACTGTACTTACCAAAGAAGCAGAGTCATGTGTTGTGACGACGTGGCCATGACGGGGACGGTAGTATTGATGCCTTATCTTGAAAGGCCAGATCAGAACGGGCGGGTTGTAATACGAGCGAGCATGCACATTTACAAGGCTATGTAAGACCTTCACTGCCACTCAAGACAAAACAAGACCTGGGCTGGGCTGGATATACGCTGCAACCACCACGCAATCTACCGTACCTACCTAGGCTTGGTTGGTGGAGTAGTGAGACGGGTACTGAAGGGAGAGACAATGAAGACAAATACGGCAATCAAGTTAGTTCAGTTCAGTTGCCCAACAGCGGGTTACTCAGCTATAGAATAATAACAACAATAAATAATATGCTAGCAAAGGCAGAAGTGAGTGAGGGGAGGGGGCCTCTCGCTCGCTCGCTCGCTACCTATGCACCTCAGTAAAGTACGGTGCGGTACGGTGCTGCGTAGTGCAATGCAGTGCAGCATCTGCTAATCAACGCCTCTCATTTCCAATTTCACTCCCACTCCCACTCAACGCAACGGCTGGCTCATCTTTCCCTTCCCCTTCCCGTCATTCTTTTCCATATCCATCTCCATCTCCATTCCCCAATTATTCTCTACCTATCTTCTTCTCTTCTGCCTCTCCCCTAACTCTCTTTGCCTACCTATTCAAAGTCTCAATCTTACGAAATCGACTCTCGTCGCCTTCGTCCGTAACCGTGGAGTTCATTGATTGACTGACCCTGGTTTCGGGGTTCCATCTCATCGGCTGTCGTATCGCAACCCATCATATTTCCTTTTTTTATTACCATTCCTCACCCTGGAGGTCAATCACCTGTTTCTCATCCCTCCCGTTCCCTCTCCCGTCCGTCTGTGTCCACCGTGAACCAACCGGATCTTTGGGGGCTTAATCTCCAACCCTTGAACCTTGTGGCCGATAAACTACCTTCTCCTCGTTCACTATCAACCATAATCTGTTCCTCTTCATCCAACAACCGCCGCTGTATCCTGTATTCGAGTGCCATCATTCAACCCGGCCCGACCTTATTGAGATGCACCACGTGCCGGCCTTGGAGCCATCTTATGGAGAAACTTGAATCGCAATCAGATACCGATACCGATATTGATATGGGAGACTCTATCAGTGAACCTATGGATACGGCCGATGATGGCCACACCGGCCCGTGTGCGCCTTGTCCTACCTCGATTCCTGCATCCGCCCTTCTACCTATCCGAGATAGTTATACATCACGAAGGAACGACCTGAGCGATGATCGAGACGATGATGCCGACTCCGATACAGAATTTGCCTCTATCATGGCTACGTCCATGTTGAACGGCATTCTCAATACCGCTTCCAACCCCGTTTCTCCCGGCTCGTCCAGCCCTTCTCACGATCAAGCCAAAACATCCGATTTTGTTCCTCCGACGAGACCGAGTAGCACACCATTTCCTCACCCTGATCGCCGACACTCCAAGCCTTGCTGCTCCAGCGGCTCTCCACATGGCGCCGACCACGATACACCCACTGACTCTACCGCTTTCCCTGATAACGAGCCAGTGGTCCTTCCTCGCCCTATAACCGACTTCAACCAGCTGCCAATTGAGGTACATGAAGCGATACTGGATCACCTGTTCGGGTATCGAGTCTCGGCTACATCGCGAAGTTCAATGGCCGTATCGAGCATTACAAAGAGTTGGGGGACGGCACTTCGACATTCGAGGAGAAGGGAATTGACGGAATTGGCGCTTGTGAGCGATGTTTGGCGGATTCTTGTTCAACAGCGGCTATATCGTCATATTAAACTAAAAGCGACTGTGGACTGTCTGGAAGATGCTATGGTTCACCTTGCTCTGCACGAGCAACTGCAATCATATGTCAAGCATATTGAGATCTGGTTCCCTGTTTTCCAACCAACCTACGGGCCCGTCGCTCTGTCGAATACTCTGACGCTTCCTACAGTAACCATGGAAGGACTGACTAACGCGACATATACTTTACCTGGCAACAACTGTACCCTCGAGCAAGTGTTTCAATTCGTTGGACAGACTCTACCCCAGGCCAGAGTTTTGACCCTGGAAGGAGGAGAGCGACGCAAGGCACCGAGAGTTCTTCACTTTCCCGAGCAGAGGATCGATCCGGCCATTTACAAGCCGCTGCCTGTCCTCGAATCGGTGCAGACTCTAGTCACGAGGGGCCAGTGGAATCTTATGCGAGATGATCAGGATTTTGCCACAGTTCTGAAAGCTTTACCAGGTCTTTACGAGTGGCAGGGCTCCTATAGCAAACCAAAGTCAAAGAGCTATATTACGATGGCCGAGTTTCTCCCAAAACTCCCACGTCACATCACGAATTTGAGCCTTTGCCTCGAGAGCGACTATCGTCGAGAGGGGGTCATGCCCCCGTTCTATTCGAAGGTCGTACAGAAGACGCACATTTGTGCAAGGATGGCCGAGGCGTTACCTTCATTAGAGCATTTCGCCTACACTGGCCGCGTTTGTCACCACTTTTTTGATGTGGCTATGCGGTCAACTGACTCACGAACTTCCCGACTCAAGACTCTGGACTTGACAGTCAAGAATTGCTGTCGATACAACACAAGCTTCCACGAGGCTGGCTCTGGCATTCAAGATATGGGATTCATCGATGCTTTTGAAAAGTTGGTACTGTCTGCGATTCGATCACTGGAAAAGCTCAAGGAGGTGGTTTATCTGAGGATTCGGTTCGTTGATCTCGGTAAGTTTTTCCGCAGCCCAACCTTGAATTCCTACTAAACGCGAATATCAGACTCCGTGCTACCCCCTCTCAACCCATTTTTCATTATGCACAAGGGCGCCTGCTCTGGCGTCTGGAGCGAGAGGATTTTGGCCGAGATGGGTCGCGTACGCCCCGATGTTCATTTCCCAGAACTGAGTGAGTCCTTTGGCAACATTGTGTACAACAAGGACGGAAGAATGGTCATTACACCTGACCCCCCGAGGACGAAGATCGCATCACTCAAGTTGTCGAATTATCGATCTCTTGCGACAGGCATCACGATTCAGTGAGGAATGCATGCCAATATAAAAAACTATGAATCTTAAATCGCAGAAGACAGCCAGAAGGTCGATATGGCTGGATTACACATATGATACATCACTCTTTTTGTTTTGAGACGGCGTTCAAGGTTTGGAACTAAGGAAAGGAAGCTGTTAATTGAAACCACATACCCAGGAGATTGGGAGTTATGAGGGCGCATGTATACACGGGAATTGCTGGTATGGCTTTACTGGGCTTTGAGAAGAATTTGATTGGGATCTGTTGAAAAGTCATGAAGATGGAAGAGAAGACGGCGAGGTAATTCATCTCAGGGAATACGAGCTTCCCATATACCCTCTACGATACTGGCGATTTGGTATTACAATCGATGAATAAGATTGTCTGAGTATTTATGCTATCTTCATCAATAAAATATCCATGCTTAATACACGCCTGCTTTTGTATTTCCAAATTTTTGGAAGGGGGACTTCGTGTGGCTATTATTCGACGTGGAACTTAATGGTCGATCGTGTTGACTGAGCAGCACCGTCACTGATGATGACGCCCAGAATCCAGCAGTTTACCAAGAAGAAGCCGAGCGAAGCCAACCAAAGGCCTGGGAAGAAGGTACTGATGCCGAGAAACTCGAGCTGGTAACCTTGTTGCAACCAGGCAGCTTGGGAGACTACCCAGAGGAACAGTGCTGAGATGCCCAACTTGGGGTCGCGGAGGAAAGATGAGTTGGGCAAATAAAGTGGTAAAAAGATCATGTACCAAAGGAAGTACTGACAATATGTTAGTTCACGGACGAGCAACAAGGATGAGGGTGACTGACTTGGGAGGTACAGACTTTGTTAAACGTAACAAAAGCAAAAGTCTGAGCCATCATGGCTGTTGCAAGGTCGCGCTTGGCAATAGCGAGAGGAATGAGAACGCAAGATAGAAGAAGTTGAGGGAGGAAAGCGAACGACTCGATACGGAATGAAGGCGCAGCATCAGCGGGAGTGGCAGAGGTGAGATACAACAGGACGTTATAAGGCGAGAAGTTGTGACGGTGGTCGACCCTTGTGACATGGTGAAAGTAAGTATGAACAAGGAACGGGGTCTCATAACTGCGAGTTGGTCAGTTAAGCAGCTCTGATATTTGTGTATGGGGACTTACATAGAGAACATGATGAGGTTGAGAATCATGAACGTTATGAGACTGAGAAGTCCAAACTTGAGGCGATCCGGCGTGAAGAAGTTTGAGACTACTTCCGTATATGATGAAGGACGAGTAGCAGCCTTTGTCTCTTTACCTAAACGAGCATCGTCCATCCACCACACAATAGCTGGTGCATAGATGAAGGGGTATATCTTGAAGTGAACCGACAATCCAAGAATGATCGCAGCAAGACTGAGTTTTCGTCGCTCAACAGCCCATAATAAACCCATCGTCAACACACCCAAGAGGCCTTCCGAACTTCCACGGGTACTGATAGTCGCTACCATAGGGTTCCATAACCACAGCGCGGAAAAGCCCCCAGCAGTAGCTTCATCCATGCCCCTCCGTCTAAGCACGCGCAGAATAAGCCATCCCGCCAAGAGATCAGCCGCAGCAAAGACCAGCTTTCCAAAAGCGGAGAATCTGGTGGTTGGTAGGAGCAGCCAGGCGAGCAGAGGCGTATAACGATATGTGTCGCGGGCATATGGTGATGAGCCTTCAGCGACGAAGCGGGAAGCATCGGTAAAGACAAGGTAGTCGATGTCTGTGTATTTCAGGGCTGAATGGGCATCTTGATAGAGGCCATAGAAGAGAAGAGCGAGGCGGAGGAAGAGAGATATAGTGAAGAGTGGCGTTGTGTGTAGGAAGGGGGTTATCGAAGGCATTGTGAAGGTTGAGATGAGGTGAAGATGACAGTTGGCGGTGAGTGTGTAGTGAGATGAGACAGGATACAGGGGGTAAAGAGCTTATAAGACCATAGCTTATAACAGGTTGTGAAGTCTCAAGTTATCTCAGTTTTCCTCTTATTCCGATTCACCCAAAAAAGAAATCTCTTGTAGCGTGCCACTCAATGGCAGTTTGCTGATGTTGAGTGAGGTAACGCAGTCCGAATCAAGCTGCCTTCCAAAAATGGAGAGCTTGCTCTCTCTCTCCACTAACAAATTTCACGTCATCCCTGCAAACACGCACTAACAAATCAAGACCCGCCTCTAACCAACCTCCAACATCATCGACCACCATCTTTTTCTTATAAGCTGCATTTCTTTCAACAATCGAATCATCATGTCGGGCGGCGTTAAGAGAGATCGCGACGGCAATGCTCGTGTGAAGAATGCAGGCCCGCCGAAGCAGACTGGGCCAAGGGGCAGGTTCCATGATATGTTTGAAGGATTTCGTGATGAGCTAGATGAGCACCACGATCGACGGGAGAGGATTGTGAAGGCATCGCGAGATGTTACTGCCCAGAGTAAGAAGATGTGAGTTTCCAAGACTTATATCATAAGCGCAAGTTTTACTAACTAGTTTGTAGTATCTTTACCCTTCAGAGGTACCTAAGACCAATCTAAGTATCACAGTGAAAGTCTGCTCACACATCACAGAGTCAAGCATCTCAACAAGGACTTCCCTCCTCACATCCAACAAGACATGGATACACGCCTCGAAGAAATCTCCAAGCTCCTCAATGGAATCGCACCAGATGTCCAAAATGTCAATCGCTATCGCTACACCTTCTCCCTCCGCTGTCTCGAAGAGTTCGTCGAGGCTCTCTCTTTCGCACACTACCTCCGCCACCAAACACTCATCACACCCACGCAAGCACAAGCCGCTATGCCCAGCGACATAACACTCACACCAAATGACTACATGTTCGGTGTCTTCGATCTGTTTGGTGAGATGATGCGCTTTGCGACTGTCACGACAGCTCAGAACGGTGAATTGGCTGGAGATGGACGGCGAAATATCATGAGTGATATTCAAGAGCTTGGGTGTGAGTTTGAGATCCTACCTGATGTGCCTACCAAGGATTGGAGAGGAAAGATGGCTGTGATGAGGCAGAGTGTCAAAAAGGTTGAGAGACTAGGGTACGGACTTGTGGTGAGAGGCAGTGAGAGACCTAAGGGCTGGGTGCCGGATATGAAGGATGATGCTCCTGAGCCTGTGTCGCCGTGAACATTCAGCTTCAACTCATGATGTAAGGAAGATGGATCTTGGCTGTTGTGGGATATGATGTGCTATCTGGTTGAGTTGCTAGAGCTGGCTGCTCTAATATCATGGTGTATTTACGTTTATGGAGGACTACGGCCAAAATTGCTGATGATAAGAAAATAGTTTATACAAAAGGTCACACTGAGATATGTTTTCTCATCCGGGAATCCATTCTTTCGCGATTATATGGTATGGCCACAAACTCGAGAATCTTTGAACAATGGAACTTGGTGCTTTCGCACATCAATTCAGTTTAGCGAAAGATTGGTGATAGACAAAGAAGGAAACGGAGTTTCTGTAAGGGTATAAAAACAATTGAAATGATTGACCGTGCATTGCATCGCCTATCAACGTTCGCGGGGAACAATCTTTGTCTTAATGTCTCGTAACTATCCAACGGCTGTCGACAACTGGCGGCGACCAAGCAATCACATACAAAGGGAGCATGGAAATGCATTGTGATCCTTTGGGGCTTTTTAGGGTCAAATGAAGGCACCAGAAATACCTGTTATTATGTATCGTCGGAATCTGAGGGTCGGTCTTTCATCCTCCACCCGCGAGTAATTCCTTCACACCTCGCACTTCTCATCTCAACACCAAATATTTCGTCTCGACCACCGAGAGGAAACTTGGACTTCGCATAACCTCGAACAAGAGCTTGCGCCTTATTATTAGGCTTTGCGAGGATATTCTTTGAAGGCGCCTTCACTCAGGTTCGCCAGGGCCTTATATGTCTGCCTCTATTTTCAGGCTCAAGCAAACTAACCTCTCTTCTCTTCTTCAACCACCACCGTTGACTCTCTTCGCCGAGAAGTCTCGGCGCGCAACCACCTGATGATCAGCTGATCCTTCCAGCCTCGTAGCAAATCTTTCTTTTTCACTAGCACATCTTTTTTTCGAGGCGTTCTTCCAGGCGCAGCTTCAGCGACACCGGACGCTCAAAGTCCGGATCCAGGCGTTTCTTTTCATGGGACTAACTCTCAAGCCAACGACTCAATATGAATCAAACTTCTCCTTCACCGGGTGAGAAGATCTCAGGAGGCCCGCCAACCCGCCCAGACCTATCCAGTTCTCAGCCTGACGATCTCCAAAGCGCCGACTTACCCAATCTTCGACAAGAAGCACAAAAGCCGGCAGCGCAAAATGAAGCAGCCTCTTATCGAACAACATTCTTCGTCAATGTCGACTGGAGCATGGGTTCGACGCTTGCGACTGCGAAGAACATCGTTGGCCAGATGTACGTCGAGGGTCTGGAACCTCTCGAGAGACACCATCCATACCCTATCATCCTCATCCATGGAGACTTTCACACTGGTCAGGTGAGCAATATTATCAGAATTCATCACACCAACTGATCCTAACTCCGCGTAGGTCTAGACAACCAAGCCAGATGGTCAGCCTGGATGGGCCTCGTTCTTCCTTAACAAAGGCTTCCAAGTCTTCATCGTTGATTTGCCCCCTTCTGGTCGCTCCAATTTTTTAACAACCTCCCACTACATCTACCGCGAAGCAGGCCTCAGCTCCAGTTCTATCCCGGCAAGAGGAGTTGAATCAAGCCTAACTGCGCCTGGTGTACCTCGAGAAGTGGGCGTGCCCCTCCAATATGCAAAGGCGAAACTCCACGATAAATGGCCTGGCGTAAGTGTAGAAATTCGTGTCTATTGATACAAGTGCTGACGATGTATAGACTGGAATGCGCGGGGATCCCACTTTCGCCAAGTACTGCGCTTCCTTGGAGACTCTTCACCTCAACAAAGTAGAGCGCCAATCTCTCGCTCAGAACGCCCTCCAAGCGCTCCTGCGTCATGTCGGCAAGTCTATCCTCGTAGGCGAAGGATCAGGCGGAGCTGCGGCTTGGCTAGCTACCGACGTTGAACCTGACCTCGTCGCTGGTGTTATTGTTCTGGAGCCACCAGGACCTCCTTTTGGCACGGCGTGCCCCAAAGAAAGAAATCCTTACCGCCAGTACACACCTTTCATTCAGTATGAGGAAGGGACTCGGATTTACGGATTGACGGACATCCCTCTTACCTACGATCCTCCAGCACATCCACATGGAGGATATGACCATCCTGAGAAGAACCCGCTCGACATAACCCAACTTACATCGCCTGATGGAAAGAGCGAGTGTTTCGTACAGGCTCCAAAGCCTCGAAAGCTCATCAATATCAAGAAAGTTCCTAACGCGGTTGTAACGGCACATGCAAGCTCGCATGGCATGTACGACTGGGCTACAGTGACTTTCATGCTGCAAGCTGGCGTCAAATGCGACATGATCAAGCTTGAGGACAAGAACATACTGGGCAACGGGCATCTTATGTTTCTCGAGACGAACAGCAATGAAATTGCCCAGGTTCTCATGGATTGGATTTCGGAGAAAGCGTTACCAGCGTCGTTCCAAATGCTGGCCTCAGAGCCTACACCACCGCCAGAGTTCAGCGAATTTGTGGACACTGTCCAAAGACTGAGCCCTCGAAGGGAGTCAAGTGTCGAATCCATCATCTCTCGAAAGACACAATTGCTGGACTTCCAGTCGCTGGACCACGAGATGAGCCTAGTTCAACTCCCGGAAACACCACAGCCCTCATGTGAGCTAGAAGTCAGATCTCATCAACCCGAGTCGTCTGGTGAGTATTCGACTAGAAACTCGAACAAGAGACCCCCTCCGTCGTCTGGACAAACAACCATCAGTATTTGTAATGGCGTCGAATTTCCATACCCACCTTCGACATCGGCTGATAATCCGAAACGACGACGAATTGTTGCCGCTACTGGGATGTCCACTCCGTCATCGGCATCTTCTGCAATCTCATCTTCTCAGGAGAGCTCTGACCAGACACAACCCACGGAAGTTAGTCAAGTTCCACCACAGCAGATCCAGGTCACAACGGAAGAGAAGCCCGTTTACGATGTTTCTCTGTTGAAGCCTACTCTTCCAAGCGGGTTGCCGTCTTGCCTGAAACTTCCGGTCAATAAAGGCAATCAACCCTCGATAGCAAGCCCTGCACTAAACCTCCCCAGTCAACTTCAAACTTCCAGACTCTTCAACGGGCAATCAAACGCCTTGTATGAGCATATTCCGAATGCTCAGCAAACCAAAGCATTGCAGAGAGACTATCAGCGTAGTTTCACGCCCAACAAGAACCACACAACGGTCCGCTTTGAGTGCCAAACTGGATCCACAGACAAGGCTATTGGAGTGAACATGTATAACCAGAAGAGTCTTCCCTCTGGTTTGGCTTACCCAGGTTCAATCCCAAACCCGAACTTCCAGTCGTGGTCCCCCACTCAGCAAGCACAGCAACGAGGTTCTTATCCGCAACGACCGGACCATTCGCCTGCACTTGGCGGAGGAGACCTCATGCCGGTCCCAACTTCGACGCCGACTGCAGACCAGTTTACGACGGCACCTCTTGCTGGCCCCTATACCCCGTTGATGCCACCTTCGACAGAAGGTGGTCACTTCCACAACCCTTTCGGTACTTATCCGCAGATGACGCCCCCGAGTCCATCTCCGGCTCCCAGACCATCATCTAACCCTCCGGCTTTCAACTTGAGCATGGAATCACCTGCTCCCCCTGCACAGCAGAAAACTCTAGCCTCCACGTGAGGCCGCTAAGTCTCGCCTGAGTGGAGGCTAGTTTTTGGAACGGGCAAACATTTACAAGTGACAAGGTGTGACATCGGAAGGGTTATGAATGCGGACGGTGTCCGATCTGGGCATATTGAGCAAAGTCTGAGATGTAACTTGTTATAGCCGATATTCCTCGAGTTGACTGATATGGAGCAAATAACAGAAATCAATGCAAGTTCTATATTCACAATGAATTTTCAATGAGACGAGACATGCATGGCCAGAGTGTGTGAAGTGAAGTCGGTTGATATCATGGATGGAGCTTTAGCTAGAGTGGGGAGCTGACGCGATAGTTTGCACCGCCACCCGTTCCCAAGCTACCTAAAACGCCACAGTTTCCCCATTCTATCCCCCACATGACCTCTCCCAAGCACTTCCCTATGGGCCTCGCATCATCGATGAAGTGACCCGCACTTTCCATCACTTTAACCATTTTAACCTCGAAAACCATCCCTCCTACGAGACCTCCCTCTTACTTTCCTTTATTTCAACCAAGCCAACCCACAAACGATCGAAGGACTTATCGCTACGTACGCGCACTTATCGCCACGATGACTTCCAACACCAAGTATCAGCCAGCTCCTCAGAGCGACCCCGACGACTACACCCACGCGCCCCCCGCCTACGCTGAGGGTTCGGCTGCTCGCGATGAAACCCAGGGCCTCTTTGGTGCACCCCGCGATAGCGAGGACAACCTTCCCGATGATTTCAAGGTAGGAACAGATACGTTCGATGCAAGGCGAATAAGGAAATGCTGACATGACGGTGTCTAGTTCGGCGGCTCTGTGGCTGAGGCCACTGTCGATATCCGCAACCAGTTCGTTCGCAAGGTCTACACCATCCTCACTGTCCAACTCCTCGCTACTGCTGGAGTGAGCAGCCTCACATTCTTCAGCACTGGTTACAAGGACTGGATCCAGAGCCACCCCGGTGTCGTTTGGGCTTCGGTAAGTTGTCGCTAAGTAGCGGAATCATGAAAGTGAACGACTAACACATTTACAGCTCTTTGGTGCCATGATCTTCATGGGCTTGACCTACTGGAAGCGCAAGTCTTACCCAACTAACCTTCTCTTCCTCTCGCTCTTCACCCTCGCCGAAGCCTACACCATCTCTGTCATCGTATCGTTCTACAAGACATCCATCGTTCTTAACGCTGTCGTTCTTACTGCCGGAATCTTTGTCTTCCTTACTCTCTTTGCTTGCCAGACAAAGTATGACTTCACATCATGGATGCCTTACCTCTTCGGTGCCCTGTGGGGTCTCGTTATCTTCAGCTTCATGGCCATGTTTTTCCCTTACAGCTCTACCGGCGAGCTCATCTACGGTGGCCTTGCTGCTCTCATTTTCAGTGGCTACATTCTCGTCGACACCCAGCTTGTCCTTCGTCACCACCATGTCGAGGAGGAGATCGCTGCTGCCATCAGCCTTTACCTCGACATCATCAACCTCTTCCTCGCTATTCTGCGCATTCTCAACAGCCAGTCTAATAACTAAGCGATACCGACCTGTAAAAGTTTAACGAGGCGTAGACACGAGACCTGTGGATCGATGACTCGGTTCTTAACTTACATCACTGTGCCACTAAGATTGTGTTATGCGAGCTGTGTCTGATTCAAGAGCTATCTTAATTGTTGTGTTACAGAGGGTTTCCCTAGTCAGACTATGTTTTTTCCCTAGCGTTCCTGGACAAAGTTTGGTTTCCTTCACTACGCGTTAATTGGGCTGTCCAAGCAGCTTATACTCAGGACAGGATAATTGATAGTCATCATCATAAACTAAGACATTATGAGTATTTCCAAGTAACAAGATCTAGCAAGTGTTTCAGAGTACAACAGTCGTATTACAAAAAATATTGAATTTATTTGATATCAGCATTAGAAGGCCACTAGAAAAAAGAAACAATCAAGGTTGTGTCGCCCAAGAATGGACAACGATGTACGCCCAATACAAGTCTAATATGACCACAAGATGGCACCAGGACACGGCAATATGTCCTATCCGCCAGTCGTCTGCATGCATCGTATCGTAGCGCAAGGGCGTCTTCATCCCTTTAAGACACTCCCCGCACGCTGCGTCCCTACAACAGCCAGATACATAATGACCCTCCCTTGAGAATGCTTCTAAACAATGGGTAGCCGCCCACCATCAGTTTTCCAGGGAAACCGTTTCCAGATGGCATGCCCAGAACCGTTTTAAGAATAGCAGACGTTTAATGAGTGAAGGAGGGCGGCGAAGAAAAAAGAAAACGACAACTCAATTGTTCAGCAGCAGGGGGAATATTCTCATCTTTCTCTTCAGTCGTGGGAGAGGAAAACCAACGCCAGCAATAGACAATAGTCCAACGTCGCATTTTTGAAACACCGCAAAAGACCTCAATGTGAAATGATAGGTCTAGTTGAGTGGCTCCTCGCCATTGGGCTCGGGTGTGCCAGTGGCCTGAGAAGCAGCCTCTCGTTGCATGCGGGCCTCGATCTCTCGGAGCTGGGACTCGCGGGCCAGCAGCTCTTGTCGCTTTTCGTTGATCTCGCGCTGCACCTTGAGTTCGATCTCGCGGAGCTTCTCCTCCTCTCGTCGGAGCTGCTCTTCCTTGAGGCGCACTGACTGAGAGGCAAGATCCTCAGGGTTCATTGAGCTATCAGCACTAAAAATAAGTCAGTCAGCTGTGGTCAATATCCGCGACTTTGGTCAGAACTCACTTTCCAGAAGCACCCTCGACGCTCTTAGACAGCTTCTCAGTACGGTAGTTCTCGTACAAGAAGTCGTGGGTGATTTCCTTCAAATCAGCCAAGTGGCTGTGAAGCAGGGCAGATCGAATGGCAAGGAAGTCGGAGTGACGAGGGTTGTCAACCTCGACAACACCCCAGGGGTAGTGACGAGCGCGAACCTTGCGGCCACCAATCTCAACAACCTCCTCAGATCCAACGATAGCGAAAGGCATAAGGCCACGGAGCTCAGCGTTTTCCTCAACGGTATCCTCATCGTCCTCCTCAATATCGTAGGGGAAGTTGTAGACGGGAATGCGGTAGTGCTCGATGTCCTCCATAACCAGCTTCTTGGACTCGGCGAGCTCGGCGGGGGTGAGCGAATCGGCGCGGCCAATAACGGGGATAACGTTGACACGGGGAGCGAGGCGCTTCATGAGCTCGATGTCGAGTTCTCGGAGGCTGCAAACGTCAGTCGCGTCCGAAGAATTAGAAGCTTATAAAACATACCCATGACCGGTGGGAGTGATAAAGTAAAGCATGGCGTGGACTCGGTTGTCTCTGAAGCGGGGGTTACGCTTGATACGAGACTCCTCGGCAAGAATATCATCATATTGTCTCTCGAGGTAGCCAACAATCTCTGAGAAGCTGGGATTGGGTTAGCGGAGGGGTAAAAACATGGACCGCGATACTAGCTTACCTAGCCTCGTTGTCAATCTGGTCACCAAAGCCGGGGGTGTCGACAATTGTGAGGGAGATGCGAGTGCCCTCCTCGTCAAGCTCGAGCTCTATAGTCCAATTAGTGTCATGTATGCAAGCAACGATAATGAGATGTACATACCAACAGTGATGGGCTTGATCTTGACACCGTCCTCAACGTGGGCGCTACCAGCATCGTCGGACTCCTTATGATCGAGAACGCTCTTTCCGCAAAGTGTGTTGACAAAGGTGGTACGGCCTGTCGATTGTAAGCTTGACGTACTATATTAATCGCAGCGAGGCCATGGTAGCTGTCGTCGCAGCGGTTCTCGCTAGGGGCCACGTACCAGTGCCTGAAGCACCACAGACCATCAGGCAGAACTGAATACCCTTCTTGACATTCTTCTTTCGACGGATCATCTTCTATTGGGGAGTAGGGGTTAGCGAGCTGAGATTGAAATGGTAGGCGCGTCAAAGTTTTGGTCCATGGAATCATGTGGGAAACTGTAGCTTCAACGGCGGTGGCATCCACACGACAGGACAGGACCGGAGGAGAGATAGCACATACACCCATGGACGACATCTTGAAGATTAGATTTGCAAAGTTAAGGCGAAGCTGAGGAGATGTAGCAGGAATAGGTCGAAGGCACCAAACGTCGAGCAACAACTCAAATCGAGTATGGTTTTGCTTGCGGTGGTTGAAGTGGAAACTTGGGGAACCTGAACCAAGGGGAAAATGTTAAAGGAGGCTAGGAGGAGCCAGAGCCAGGAGAGAAGGATACGGGTCGTGTTGGACTTGGGTTGCTCAAGGGGTATGGGCAATTTCACACCTGGCCAATCGTTCCTCCTCTAAGATTCAGGGGAAGTGCCTAAGCTAGAGTGCCAGTGCTAACAAATGCCAGCGGGAGCAAAGCAGGTGCACCCCTACCACTACGAAATCCACACTTCCATTGCACCTCAGCACCCTGTAAAGCCAGACCGCCTTCCCGCCCAAGGGACCACTAGCGGACCCTCAACGAGCCTTGCTGTGGCGCTTGCTTCAATCAGAGCTCATTCTTTTGTTTCGTCACGTGATATCATTCTTCTGTCCGTTTGAATCTCTCGGCAATGATAAAACAACCAAGGACTACTTTAGTCCTGGATACTTTACTCCGTAGATAAACTTCAGATATTTTGCGATGTAATTAGGAAGTTTCTTGAGTAATATTGGGTAATATTGGGTAGATTTTTTTCTCCCTTACTAACTTAAAGTCAAGTCTTCAAAGAGCCTGTTCTTATGTTGCGCCACAATAGATTGTTGGTGGCTGAATATAAGGACTGTGGCTGTTAGGTACCGTGACGCGGTTCGAGTTGTCCAGTGGATGAGACATAGTAGACAAACAAGAGCTACTCTAACATCGAAAGCTCACTTTTATCTGTACTCCTGTTTTTGGATATAAGACACATTATTACCGTTGTTATTATGCAAATTTCTGTTCATTCATAGATTTATAACTGTTTTTCCTAAAGCCTCTCCACAGTCTAGATCAAGCCTCAGTCACGCAGGTACAGGCTCTGCTCATCAGTGGTGGTTCTATAAGCGACATCAAATAAACCTACATAATAAGCACATAAGGTTTCGGCGCCTTCGAAATGTTATTCATTTCATGGTAACATTCCCTGATAAACTTCATCAGCCAATCATTATTGCTCGAAACCTGTTGTTTCTCGACATCACCATCAACATCACGTTCGCCTCAGCTTTGACTTACCCCTCTCAGCTCTCGCACCGGAAACACTAGATCCGTACTGTAGGCCGAGACTGAACTTGTACATATCAACTCATTCACGATGAATGTACGGCCACCGATCGAGGCTTCTAGTACTGAAGCTGTACTGTCAGTGTCTTTCAATAACGATGCAAGTTGCTTTTCTGTAGGCTTAGGCTCAGGCATCTGCAGTAAGTCAACTTCTACAATCCTATGTGCTTCCCTTCACTAACACTCGGCTCAGTCTTCCACACAAAATCATGTCTTCTCAAGGCTTCGAGGGGTATGTCCATCATATAAAGTTTATACACGCACATTCTCACAGCCTCATAGATTTCAATGCTGGCATCGGCCTCGTTCAGATGATGGGAACTACCAACTACCTTGCTCTTGTTGGTGGCGGCAGGTCACCCAAGTTTGCCATGAACAAGGTAAGCCATCATGGCAAACTGCCTAGCTCTTCGCTTACCGGAAAATAGGCTATAATATGGGACGACATGAAGGGCAAAGTTGCCTTGGAAATCACAGCATTGACGGCAATTCGTGGCGTCCAACTGGGTAGGGAGCGCATCGCTGTTGTCCTACAGAATAGCGTGCGTGTCTACTCGTTCGCCAAACCTCCGGATTTACTGCATGTCTACGAAACTGCAGACAATCTCCTTGGTCTTTGCTGTCTTTCTGAGAAGAAGCTTGCCTTCCCCGGCCGAACTGCTGGACAGATACAACTCATCGAGTTGGCGACCGGGAATGTCAGCATCATTCCGGCCCACTCTTCAGCCCTCAAGGCCATCGCATTAAGCCCAGATGGCGAACTTCTGGCCAGTGCAAGCGAAACAGGTACACTAATCCGTGTTTATGCTACAAGCAATTGTGCAAGACTTGCTGAACTTCGGCGTGGCATTGACCCTGCGACTATCTTTTCTCTTGCCTTTTCACCTTGTGGAACGATGCTTGCCTGTACCTCTGACAAGTCCACCCTTCACATCTTCGACGTACCGCATCCACGAAAGCCAGGAATGAGCCGAAGTCAACAGCTCGGCGCTTCTGGATCAGACCCAGGCGACGGAACGGGGAAGTGGGGTATCCTCAGCAAGATTCCACTGATGCCTCGAGTCTTTTCTGATGTCTACTCTTTTAGCTCAGCACCTTTTGAGGCTGGTGATGAAGCTGCTATAGGGGGCATTTCTTTCTCGGAGAGCACTGTTCTAGGAACATCGCGGCCACCAAAGGGCGTTATTGGCTGGATCAGCGATGATAGTCTTGTTGTTATAGGTGCTGGGCATGATGCACGATGGGAGAAGTTCATTATTGTTGACGGAGAAGATGGAAAGCGACACTGCGTAAGGGAAGGCTGGAAGCGTTATTTGGGCAACACATGAGCCAAGTGAGGCCACGCTACAAGGCAAACTAATGATCACAACGGATATGACTCTTAATGCTGGGCAAACTTGGGATGGGCGTTTGAGGGGTTCAGGATAAGTAGAGCTACTTTGGACCGAGTGAAATATTGTTTTACTGTATAATGTGCTTTAATCGTCGCGCCGTCGTGGCGATCGACTTCTACTCCTTCTCCTTGATGTTTTCTCCTCCTGGTCTTCTTCCCTACGTCGTTTGTGCCGTGACTCAACATGGTCTTCTTCCCTATGCCTTCTGTGCTCTCGATCGCGGTCTCTCCTCCGATCTCGGACACGATGACGGTCTTCATCGTCGTCTTTTCTCTCCCTTCGCCTATCTCTGTCCCTATCGCGTCTCCTTTCTCGATCTTGGTCATCATCTCTGTGTCGTCGGGAATCCTTATCACGATGTCGGTCCTCTTTGCCTTCGGGAGTCTCGTCTCGTCTTGATCTACGGTGCTGGTCTTCTTCGCTTCCATCTCTCCTCGATCTATGTGACCGATGATGTCTGTGTTTGTGTTTTCGATCCTTCTTTTCTGCTTTGCGTCGCGCCTCTTCAACTTCCTTCTTCTTCTCCTCGATCAGGAAGCCCTTCATGGGGTCGTCGTCATCATGGTCCTGCATCAGAAGCGCAAGTTCTCGCTCTTCTGGTAGCATCGGCCGCTTCACTTCCTCCTCGCTACTCTCATCTTCTGACAGCGCTTGTCCCTCTCGCCTGAGCATGTCCTCCCAGCCGACCTTGAACTCTTCGGGGTCTTCATCATCCCGCGCTTTGTATCGCGCATGGTCGACACTGATTAGGCGACCACCAATATCCGCTCCGCCAAGGTTGTCAACCGCTAAGTCGGTACTTCTCTGGTCCTCATACTTGAGCCAACCAAAGCCCTTGGACTTGCCAGTCTCTTTGTCGCGAGCCAACTTTAAGAAAACAGGCTCCCCAAATTGTGAGAAAATCGCTATTACATCGCCTTCGGATAATTCGTAAGGAAGACCGCCAAAGTAGACGTAGGCAGTGTCTCGATAGTCTGTATGCCAGGAAGCTTCTGGAGTACTGAGTACATCTGTTAGCAGGGATTCTGGAAATGCTGGAGAGGAAAGCAAGTACTCACATTCCATTCTCTATCTCTTTCTTGTTCAGCGCCTGGATTGCGCGTATTTTGTTCATGGTGTGTCTTGCGCTGCTTCTTGCGCTGCCTTGTGAATGTCGCAAAATTTATATGGTACAGAGTAATGAAGTCGCATTTATTGTCAGAATATGAGACGTACGTCCACTGAAGCTTTAGGGAGTCCGTGCGCTAAAGCTGCAAGAGCTGCGGCGCGCGCGTAGCTCTTTTTGGCGGGACAATTTCCGGACCGAACACTAAAATGACGGGGTGTTATCCAAGTGCCAATCCATCCACCCATTGGAATTGGTACGTGGTGACCCTGGCCACGTTCATCTTTGATGAAAGACAGCGGTCGACGATATCTACGTACCACGAACTGCCCAGGAAGTTGAAGCGACTTTTTCGAACCGATTATCGACGATTGGGATACTCACGATCGAGCCGAGAGCTTGCATCATCTTCCCTGCTGTCGTTGTTGTACGCAGAGCGAAGATGCCCCTACGACAACCTTAAATCTCCTTTAGCATTATCGAATCAACACCAAAACGCGTACTGTCCCTCTACTTAGACGTCGATCTGAGGCAGGCTTGCCGACAACCTCTGCCCTCTTTCGCCACGGGAGATATACTCATGACCTAACGCACTGCCATCTTATACGACAATTTGTTGACCAGCGAGCTCGGTGACCCAACAGCCGGGATCATGGCGGCCAACACCAACAGAGTATCGATCTATACAACGGGCTCAGGAGACTCCGAGGGCCGCGATGGCGAACAAAAGAAGGATCTTTGGACGTCTATGCTAGAGTCTGTTGCCAGCGCCAAACGACTACCGGAAAAGAACCTCATTGTGCTAGGTATGTGGTAACTTAGTAGACAGCTCAGTCGAAGAGCTAGGTAGCTGATCATGAGCCTTCGAAACTCAGGTGGCACTCCCGAGAACCAAAGAGAGTTCCTCGAATCGCTCTCCAGCTCCGAGCCAAAGCGTAATGCGGACCGGCTTAAGATACCGCCGATTGCGAACAACTTTGCGCTGGGCTATACATACTACGACGTTCTCGACACCGACCAAGACGGTTCGTGCATCAACGCCCAGATAGATCAGGCTCAGAACGATGTACTAATAAATTTAGATACTCTGGCACGAGTTTCGCTCTACTTCCTCTCCCAACCTTCAGCCGAATTCGCATCTCTCGTTGCGCCCCTCCTTACCCCTGAAACGATCCCCAATACCTCTCTTATCATTCTTCTCGACTGGTCACAGCCGCATCTATGGCTACGACAAATATGGACATGGGTTCAGGTTATACAAGAGGTCCTCAAAAAGGTCGACGCAGAACAACATGCCATTATGGAGGAAGTCATGTCAACTTGGAAAGAAAGAGGTCGAGGAGGCGCAACAACTAACCTAGATGGAACACCATCGGCTGCGGCTACCGGCGGTGATGGAGATAGTGCACTGCCTCTGGGACGAGGAGAATGGGAGGAGCCTCTGGGTCTCCCACTTTGTGTGGTGTGCCAGAATGTAAGGAACTGTCTCTCGCGGCCTGCGATGACCATACTGACACAAGCAGTCCCAAAAAATGGAGTTTCTTGAAAAGAATCAGGGTTGGAAAGAGCCGGATTTTGATACAGTATTGCAATATCTGCGAACCATTCTGCTGAGACGTACGTTGGCCTGTTTCCAAGCCTCTGGTCGAAATGTTAACAATCTCTAGATGGCGCCTCTCTCATTTACACTTCACAAAATACGCCTTCGCAGCTACCCTCTCTCATTCACTCAACCCTTGGAATTACCTCTCTTCTCAAGCGGCACCCACTAAAGCACAACGTTATCGACCGCGACAAGATTGTCGTCCCAACCAACTGGGATTCGTGGGGCAAGATTCGAGTTCTTGGCGAGTCTTTTGATCCGGAGCCTGTTTCGAATACATGGTCTCAAGATCTCGGCATTGATCTTTACTCTATGCCCTTTGATGATGCAGACAAGATAAGCGATAAAGAAGCAGAAATCAGGAAACTAAACAGTGCGATTGCGCGGTACGAGGGCTGGTGCCGTGATCCCAATAGTGGTGGTCTCGCAGTTGTTGAAAATGCCATGCACGGCGAGAGGTGGATCACGGTGGAGAGTGACGACACCCAGGAGTTTCTTGAGAAGCAGCTCAAGATTCTCGAGGTATTCAAGGCCAAGTTGCCAGAGAAGGGCAGCGACAATGCCATCGTTCGCAGCACTCGTCACATCGACTACACTGGCGATGAGACGAGCATCAGCGAGCACATTGGCCCTGTACAGTTCAATATGGGTGGTATCCAAGTCGATGCTGATGATATGTTGCAGCGTCTCAAGGTAAGACATGGCCACTTCACTACTCTGAATAAGTTGCTGACATGAACAGGATCGTAATGCATTTAGCTCTTCCCCAAGTAACGAAGAGGAGGAGGCCGAAACACCTGCTGCGAACATGGCCAAGGACTTTGACAACGAGCAACTGCAAAGCTTCTTTACTGGATTGATGAACCGCAAGGGCACTGGAGATACATCTAGATCTTGAGAAAGGAGCAGCAGATGCCCACACAAAGAATTATGGACGATCCCCTTTTCTTTTCAAGATATTGTATTTGTCGAACCTTTGTGCTCAGTGAGCGTAACGGATCAATATTTGGGGAGGGGGCGGTGGCCGATGTAGATTAGATACCCCTGAAATGATAAATTTGATAATATCCCACGCGTATTTACAGAGTGTAACAAAAACCTTATAGTCTATATTTATTCTGTATTCGATTTTTCACTCATCGACTAGTTCCTAAAATGCTGTGCGCTGTTCAGAACTCCTCTTTTCCTAATATCGCCCGTCCCTTAAACGCCTTGGGATGACTGTGCCGACTCCAACAACTTGCACACTTTATGTCCTAGTTATTTAGATGCTTTGATAAGAACCGCCATCCTAAGCTGTTTATATTCAACATTTCATTTCGACGTCTCTCCACCCAATCTAGCTGTGACAACACCTTGAAGTAAACCAGGGAAGAGCCAAGGATGTTGCACCACTTCCACTTCAAACGCATTTATCGTCTGACGAGCTTTGGCTGCCAAATCGTCATTCGAACGCAGATTCGCGAGGCGGAATAGATTAGCTACGCTGACGGCGTTGGTCGATGGTAATGACGTATCCATACCATCCTTGAGGCGGAGAATTGTATAAGGGCTATTGGCTTGAGTGCTGAAAAAGGCACCATCGGCATCATAGAACAAGGAGGTTTGGGTTTCTGTGATGGCATGGTCAGCGGGGTGTGTTTATGGGAGGGGAGTTGTGACGACTGACGCTGTAAAATGTCAGCAAATTCCAGATATTCTTGATTTCCTGTCAGTTCGAGAAGATCCAGGAGACCTTGGATCATATAGGCATAATCGTCTGCAAAGGCAGTGTTTCCGCGACCTCCAGACCATATCCTGTATAGGATTCTCTCATTGCCATCCCAAAGCCTTTCTCTGATGCATGCAGCCGCCTGCTCTGCGATAGCCCTACACTTGGAGCTTTGTTCTGGCCTCAGTGTCCTCAGCGCCGATGCTGCCTTGGAAAGAGCTGATATCACGAGACCATTCCAGCCTACAACAATTTTGTCGTCCAGTTCAGGGCGCACACGTTCCTGCTCCCTTCTCTTTCTTAGAGCTCGTCTTCCTTGTTCAATATACTCCTTGGCCTTTTCCACGGGCGTGCTGAATTGGATGCTCAATTGTTCGATGGTGCTCTTAACCCTGAGAATGTTCTGGTCAATAAAGTCGTCGTTGGGGTCGTTTTCCTCCTCGACATTTCCATCTTGATTGACATTCCAATAGGATGCCAAAATAGGACTCATATGGCTGTCAATCTCATCAAGGACTGAATCAAATTCTCGCCGCGTCCAGACATAATAGGCGCCCTCGCGCTTCTCCTTGTCACCTTGCCTATAATAGGAGTCGGCGGCTTCACTTGAAGCGAAACCACCCTCAGGCAGAACAATGGGAGACGAAGTAAGATACTCAGCAAGCTCAAGAACAACGTCCAGAAACTCATCCTTTTCACCTCCACCACTGACCTTCCACGCGTCAATATATAGGGAGAGCAATTGCGCATTATCAGTCACAAGCTTCTCGAAGTTAGGAATGCTCCAATCCGCTGTGACGGAGCAGCGCGAAAACCCAGTGCCTCCAATATGGTCATGCAGCGCCCCATCACGAATGTGACGCATTGTATCCAAAGCAATTTCGGTGGCATGTTTGCACTCGGCCTCTCCAACAACATCCTGAACAGCGCCTGGTGACTTCAGGAGCCCCAGCAAAAATGCCAGCTTGGGTGGTGTCAGGAACTTCGGTGCCAGGCCAAATCCACCAAAAACAGGATCAAATGTGCCGGCGATATGAGTATAAGCCTCTTCCAGCTGATCCAAATCCAAATCCTCTGAAACTGCAGTGCTCTTCTCCTTGGCAGCGCCTGCATGGCTCGGGGCTGGTGCTCCCCATCCAGCCGGACCTAAAGCTGAGGGTGCCGAAATACTCCTTGTTCCCAAGGTACCCTCAGCCGCAAATTCCTTGAGCTGGCCAACAACCTCGGTTGCCTCCTTTCGGCATCGGGCTTCCTGATCGATCCAAATATCACGAACTTTCTTAAAAATAGTCAGAGAGTCGAGTACTTCTTCGGTGCTGTCGTCACTGAGATGCCTTCGTCCTGCGGGCCCGAACCAGTAGGTACCACCAAAAACTGGCTCCAAATTGGGTGTAAGGAACACATTCAAGGGCCATCCACCAACGTTGCTGACAGCTTGGACGTAGTTCATGTGAATGGCGTCTAAGTCGGGGCGCTCCTCTCGATCGACGATGACTGGTATGAAAGACTCATTCAATACAGAGGCAGACTCTGGGTTAGAGAAGGTCTCGATCGACATGAGTCGACAAACTTGTGGCCGTTAGCAACACAGCGCAAAATAAAATTCGCTTCCAAACTAATCATCACGCTACTTACAGTGGCATGCCTTGTAGCCGATATGCATGAAGATAAGCTTGTTCTCCTTGCGCGAACGCTCGACTGCCTCGTCGTCCAAGAGCTGCCATGAAACTAAGCTTTCCGCCTGGCCCCGAATGTATGGGCTCTGGCTAGCAGCCGCGCGGTTTCGCAAAGGCGCGAGGGGTTTTGGTAAGCTCGAGCTTGACTCATCACCACTGACGGGCGTAGAGCGCATAGCTATGGCAGACGCGGTGAGTTCTGAAGCTACCATGTTGCTGCCTTGACCTGGTTTGAGAGGTGTATGGCCGATTGCGATGCTGTTGCTGTTGCTGTCGCTGTCGTCAAGCTGCGGGAAAAGTAACTCGGAACCAAGCACGCCTTTGGTGGGGAGGGTTGGAGCTGGTTATAGCGAAGGGCTATGTGGTTGTTTTACCTCCACGATAGCGATAACGTATGGATATGATGATGTAAGAGCTGTATCTTGAGGTCTTGTCGAAGCTACCTTATAGCTCGATGCTGTAGCGATGGTGAGATGGAAGATGTAAGCGAACGAAAGGCATGTGAGTAGGTCTGCCGGAAAGAGGGCTTCATAGAAGTGGTTAAGCACCCGCTAGCGAAAGATTAGATTGAATGGGGGAAGCTTTCCGACTTTTGGATGGATTCCCATAGAAGCCAAGTACCTGCTGAGCTGAGAGGCAAAGACATCGGCGGGGTCGTGTCTTCCATGCCCGGCAGCAGTCGCGGGGCATCCAATACCAGACCTTTAGCGCCCTTTCCGCCTTGGGTAAGGTCGAGGGGGTTGGTCCTGAGGACATGCTCTTGATGTTGGCTTTCATGAGTCAAGCATCGATAATTCCATCTTCTCTGAGTCGTGTAGGGTGTTTCGACCTGAAAATCAGGTGCCGCTTGGGTGTAATCAGACTGCCGTCGTCTATTAGTGTATCCGTATACAGTTACAGGGTAACAATGAGTGTAACGTTGGCAAGCTAAGTACGGCTCTGGTTAGTTAACGTGAACTGGGATCTTTCACCTCACAGCGCGGATAAAGGTACGGATATTGAGAATTCATATAAGCCCGTTCCATTTAAGAAGCTTTCCGTGGCAGCCGGAGTCTGGATTTCCATATCTCTAGTTTCAGATACTCCCAGTTTGTCGTCAGGTGTTAGCCCATGATGATCGTGTCAGCTCAAGCTACCCTAAAGCAAACTAAAATTCCGTCCCATCTTTCTTGCCAACAAATATCATATCCCATCAGCCATTGAGACGATAAATCAAGGCTTGTAAGAGTCTGGTGGTAAAACTACTGGTGCTTCTAGCGCTTCAACGCCTATAAGAGCCTTTTAGGCTCGGTGCTGCTTGTGTCGCCCTAAACGCAGGTACACATATGGAAAACGAAGATGATGATATTATGATGCCACAAAGATAACAAGTGGAAAGATATATGAAAGAAGGCCTAGATTATCTATTGGATTCATAAGCGAGGTTGGCTAAGCCATAGTAGATTGTTCATCTACAGAGGCAAAGTGTGATAGCGATATGAGTACGACGAATGAAGAAGCAGATCGGAGCTGGTGTCACTCACTAGTCGATCGGATGAACGTGGCAGAAGAGGTAAAAAATAAAATAATGCAATATAGGTATATGAATTGAAACAGGCATAATTCAGCAACATGAGCAGGATGTGCATCAAGAATTTTCTGGCACGAAAAACGTCAAGTCATGTGTAATATTGCTTTTACTGCAGTGTATAACTGACCTTCAACTCCAAGCTTGAGTTTCAAGTGGATTCGTGAATCAAATCTGCCATACTCGGCTGTTTCACACTCTCCACTGAACCACGCTAAAACGGCAGCTAACTTATCGATAAGCCGATCGCGGAATCCCTGCAGCAGCTCTCAATGAACTTAGAGCTTCGGCTTGTTGCCTACTACTTTCAACCTTCTTCATCTACTCATCCTCTTGAATAGCCAGCGCGGCACCATGGCCGAGCCAACATATACTATTTTCGTCCGGGTCCCTATGCCCCGTGGTGATTTCGTCGATCCGCCACCGGTATGAAGCTCTTGATCCCAACCAGTCAATCATAAGCCATCATGCCTATGCCCTTGCGCGCATCGGAGCAATCATGGCAGAGCTAACCATAAGCATGACAGGTAAACTGGGACTCCGTCAAAGATGAAGCGTTATGGAAGATTCTCTCAGGAGCTGCAAAGAAGCAGATAGACTGTAGGTATTCACCAATCCGTGTATATTTATTGGTGCTGACCTAGACAAGGGGACGAAGTGTAGGTGTCGATCTTATCACAATTATCATACAGGCAATACTCATCTGAGGTGCAGCGCCGATCGCTTCGAAGTTCCCGTCGATTTCCTCCTTCAGCAAGTAGCATACCTTACCGAACGACATGCTTCCCAGGTCCGCGCTCAAGTTCGAAAAGCTACCGCCGCCGTCCGTGGCTCAGTGCAATCGCCCGTTCCAGGCGCCGACTCCGCCGGACCCGGCCATCAACGAACACATTCAGCCTTATCCATCCGAAAAGACTCACCTATGCCGCGCGTCGAGGCAGGAAGTGGTACCGGCACTCCTCTTAACGCATCAATACGACCGGTTGTATCCCGGAATCCATCGACGAATACTACAGTCCTGAGAGATATGACCGGAGGCTCAGCTTCCCCTCGACCTGGAACAGGGTTTGCTTCGCGGACCGGCGAGCGACGTCGTCTTTCATCCTTACCAATGTCATCAGTCCCCCACAGATCACCCGATCGAGAAGCTCAGCCGGGGCCAGCGCCAGATGAACGAAGCCCGTCACCAGGCCCAGCCGAGGACAGTTCACCAACATCGTCAGAGGACGAGTCTAGCCCCGCTCAATCTCGCATCATTCGTCGGCCTCCTCGGTTTCAGCAGCCCGATGGAGGACAGTACGAGGATGACGACGATGACGAATCAGAGCCTGCGTTTCAACCATATACATCTCCTTCCAACAAGACTTCGGCACAGGACCTCGGCTCAACGCTCAGGGGAGATGGGCGCAGCTCTGGCAAAAGACATCACAGGCCTCACGGAAAGTCCGCCATTCATCAATCTCACACATCAGATTCGTCAGCCAGCTCTGCGGCCATGGTACAAAAACCGGATAAGTCAGATAAAACGACGGAGCAGCGAACGCCCGGACCTCTCTCACCACGCCGAACTGCAGAACTGGCGGGACGTAGCCCGGGCAATCAGAGCAAGGGTTACTCCCGCGAAGGTAGCGACGGAACGCCTAGTATGGGTAGTAGTTATAGTGATCTTGACGGTAAGTTGCCTTGTTAGCCTCAGCCCGCTTGGTGTAGTTTGCTCACCACACAGTCTTAGACGCCTCAGTTACACAGTCTGCATTAGAGGAGGCATTGGCCAGTCATATGAACAGGGGCGCAGGAAGCCGCTTCAGCATCAGCCAGGCTTTTCGCAGCCGTTACAACCCTGGCCCCAATCAGTGATTGGCTTGATGGTTTGTTTTCGAATTTGTATTGCTTGGAAATGCTCTTTTGGCATGGCGTTTGGGTATGGCAAATGCATTAATTAGGGCGTTTGGTGAGGCACCTGTTTTGAATGTTTAGGATACGGTCGTACAGATATCCCACCTCAATCTTTGCTATGATAGAAATGCGGTTGAATATGGAGTATGACTAGTGCTGTAGGAGTTTTTGAGTCTTGCAAAAGCTTCCAGGTCAGTGGTAGCAAGTAGTTTCTACATGCCCGAGCTGGTGATGGGAGAGTTGCTGCTCTCATACGAGGCAGACACAGTGTTGAACAAACACAAAGAAGCTGCGAGAACGAAGGAATTCCTATTTTGATCACTTGTTTGCTCAAACTCTTTGCAATTGTTTCATGCAGGATATCACAGTATTAGAGCAGCATCTCCGCCGGCTGCGTGCAGCTGCCATAACCCCCTCTTCACACTTCTCCGAGTATTTAATCGCAAGCACTTACTAAATGCAACTCCCCTCCTCCCAAACCCTTTCTATCTGCCCAAGATATTGAAAAAGCCCCAGCTTGACACTAATAGAGCCTCGCACCTTTTAGAGGAACATTCCAACCCGACACTATGTTTTTCAGAAGTTGGTCGGGCCTCCCCAAGGATGTCTCCTTTCCGAGAGATCTCGCCGGCCTTGGGTTCGCTATCCATGACCACTTCAAGATGCATCGCTGACACGAAGCAGTTATTTTGTAAATGATGACGATGAGGTCCGATCTATTGAGGATCCGGAGTGTTACTACAAGTTCTTCAGCAGCAAGAACTCTCGCGTCAATGAGCGCCAGCGCTTCCACTTCAACAGTACGTGCCTGGTCTTGGTGGCCCCGTGTTAAGGTAGCTTTACTAATAGTAGTACTATAGTGGCTCTGGAAGATATCGTCCATGATCGCCTTGAGAAAGAAGGCCTCAAGAAATACCACCTTTTGCCCGAAAACAAACGGCAATCGCCCGTCTTCCTCACCCCCAACATTGCCAAAACTACCCGCATCGTCGTCATCCTTGGCGAACCAACTAAAGATCTGGGATGGATTGCTGGCCGCGTCGCCAATGGGCCTGGTGGCCTTGCGAAAGGAACCATGATCTCTGTTGTTCAGGCACTTGCTACCCAGGCTGCCAGCCCCAATGATCCAGAACCTCCTTGCATTGTCCTGGCCAACATGGGCCAGCGGTTCTGGTGGCCTGAAGAACAGCGTGCTATCACCATAGAAGCATCAGCTGATATTCCACTTCCCAGTTTGGTGCACTCTGGACGTCGTTTCATCAAGAAACTCAATGAGATCCCTGGAAGCGAGACACCTTTGGCGCACTTGACGACTGTGCTCAACAAGGTTCTTGAAGTCAACAAGAATGCCAAGGTCGACATCGTTGCTATTGGGCAAAGCTGTGAGGTTGTCTTGCAGTTCTTTGAGAACGAGAAGCACTGGGCGCAATGGGGTGAGCGACTAGGCGGCATGCTCCTCATGGGTACTGTTTTCCCAACAGATTTGCTCGTCAATGTTGCATTCAAAGAGTTCCTAGCAAAGGTACAACCCACACCCGGTATTGGCTATAGTTCCGCAAATCACTGACTATCACAGCGCACTCGTGGCTATCTCATTTCAGAGGAACCCCTCGACACTCCCCTAGCCATGCCCGGAGGGAACCCGTCGCTCCTGATCGAGCCCCTTGGCTGCCCCTGCTTCTCTAGCGGAGAAGACCAGTTCATCGAAACCATCCTCATCGAGGCTCTCGAACCAGCCCTTGCTTACCTGCAAGAAGTGGCTCTTACTCCTAATTTTGTCAATCCTGACATGGCTGTTGCAGAGCGTCGCCCAACCGACATCACGGATGAGAAATGGAGTAAAATGCCAGAGGAGGTCAAGCCAGAGGTCACCAGCATTGATCCTGAGAAGATGAAGGAAGAAATCAAGCAGATGAGACGATGGAAGAAGTTTACGGAGACTGGCGAGGCACCCGACGACGATTCTGATGACGAGGACTGAAATAATGACGGAGTTGCATGAAGAATGGACCTCGTCGGGTCGTGCATGTGCGGGGAGAGTACAGATGAGCACCAGGAACGGAGTTTATGATGAAAAGGGGATATCTTGTTCATTAGAAATAGACTAGAATCAATCTCAAGTCTCGAGGAGTGCTCAAAAGATGTGGCAAAATCCTTTGCAGCTCCTGGTATTACCCACGTTATACAAATTTTGTTTTACATTATTTTACGCTTTGAACAGTGAGGCTATATTGGGCCCGGCTGGTGTCAGGTCCTCAATCAGTTCTCTTGTCCTCCTCACGCGCTCCCTGACCACAGCTTCCTCTGCGTTCCAGCGGTCTTTAGCACTTGGTGGGGTGGCGCTCCAGAAGGAGAATACGCCCGAATGTGTAGAAGCCTTTGCTTGCTGGAGTTCTTCTTCCTTGGCAAGCTTGTTGACCATCTTACCCCAGTTGGCGAGGCCTGCGCTCAAACATTCGCGGCAGGTAGTTTTCGCGGCCTTATCAGCAATTAGAAGATCCATGTTCCGTAGCTGCTCCTCTGAAACGTCGACACTGTCACGCGTCCACGAAAGGCCGTCGTCCTTAGATGATGTGGAGAAGAGGATCTCGCCGATCCAAAGACTGAGGGAAGCTTCCTGGCAGCGCTCGTGAGGGCTGCGCCAGGGAGGCTGGGTACCATCCGGTGGTGGAGTTGGGTAATCGGCCTGGGAGAAAGTTTTGACGACCTTGTCGAACACGGAGTGAGACTTTGGCTTTAATTGAGTAGTGGGAGGAGGGTCGTTAGGTAAGTAGCGGCGAGCCTTGAGAAGGGAGAGGTAAATAGGGAGAGCTGCGTCGACTTTTCCGCTACGTGCTTTGAAGTTTGCCATAGCAGTGACGGCATCGAGGACATTTTGGGAGGGCAAGCCGGCCTTCTCATTGAGAACGAATGTCTTGGGGTTGTAAAGGGGTTGCGACATGTCGACTCCTTGGGTAGCCTCTGCGAGAGCCAGGTGGTATAGTGCCTCAGCGCCTTCGGACTGCTTCTTGAATTCCAGATAACTAGCGTATTCGAGTGTTGCCTCGAGCTTCTGTCGAGAAGTGAACCCCTTGGTGCCGAGGATCTTCATGTAGAAATTATCAGCACTGGGATAAGCAATTTCACAGTCCTCTTCACGAGGCGCATGAGGTTGTCCTGGAGGGATTGGCGTAGGTCTAGGGTTGGAGGGTCCAATAACAAATTCGGGTGGTGAGATGATGTTGCGAGAAAGGTCGCGGACCCATCCATCGACATGCTCCGCGCCTTTTGCAGCCAGCATAATAGCCTCGAAGTAACCTCTCCGCCACTCCTCGCTCTTGCCGGAGATATCACAGGGGTTGAATTCCCCAGGGATCTCCGCTTCAGGATCGACCCTATCCGTAAGTTTTGTTACACCCTGGCCGTCAACTTTGGCATCCTCCAACCTCAACACCAATCCTCGAGCCAGCTCGAACGACCAAGGCCAATTGGTCTCGCCATTCTTCGGCGCCTTGCTGTTGTTTGAGTCTCTTAGGAATTTCCTTGTCATCCAACCCCATTCGTGTGGTGTCGGATATTCCTGCTCCAACCTCTCCTCATTGACAAAGAACAGAATCACGCCGAAACAGGCTAGGAGACCCCAAAACGAAGCAGTGTATCGTACCGCCAGCTTAGCTTCGTGCTTCAGCCATTGTCTTCTCTCGGTGGTAAAGGTCCTAACGCCGTTGGTGGTTACTGGGATCGCAAGGAAGGGGAGGTTCGGCCTTGAGTTGGTGGTGAGTTGGGTGCAATGTGTAAATGTTCGAAGACATGGTAATCGGGTACGAAGTGTTGGTGTTCTAGGTGTTGAAACCGGAATATGACGGCCAACAAGCCGGTGACGCATGGCGCCTGCGTATTTATGGATCGCGTATTTCGCCTGTTCGATATAATCGTCACCAAATCGCTATAGTTACAGATCGTCGTCAAAACGATGGTATCTCTAGTCTTTGTATGATGAGGATTTGGGTGTAGGTGATTGGAAAATTGAGCCAATTGGAGCTCCAAATTGCTGACTAAGACGTCATTCTCTGCCAAGACCTTGAAAATCTGATTGAGCACATCGTGAAGACTAAAATGAACTTGTTGGTGTGAGAGAAGCAGACGTTCTTTTTATCACGTTACTGTGTTTAAAATGTCTTCCTTCTTATCCTCGGACACGTTCTCAAACCCAAGATTTCAGCTTTTTGCGGCTGCTGTCTTCTCAGCAGCTACTACGGCTTCATTGTTACTCGGCTATCAAGCGTTGGAACGAGAAGAGAGAGTACATGAACTCAAGAGCTCAATTCCTGCTGATGACCCTGACATTCAACCTGTACTGACCTCTAGCTTACTTCATTAAACCGCCTTTACTGACCGATTATAGTTAAATAACTTTGGTGGCTCATCAGCGCCACCAGTTGATAAGGAGGATGCAAGGAATCAGGCTCTAGCCCGTAGGGCACAAGCTGGTGACTTTGATGAAGAGCTAATTCTTGAGCAATTGGCGAGGAACAGGGTCTTCTTGACAGACGAAGGTCTTGATAAACTACGGAACTCGTTCGTTATCGTGGTTGGTTGCGGAGGCGTTGGTTCTCACTGCACCGCAGCCCTTGCGCGTTCTGGTGTCTCGAAAATCAGGCTGATAGATTTCGATCAAGTGACTTTGAGCTCCTTGAACAGACATGCGGTCGCTACACTGGCGGACGTTGGTATTCCTAAAGTTCAATGCTTGGAGCGACGCTTGATTGCCATTGCGCCGTGGGTGAAATTTGACCTGCGACAGGAGCAGTTTAATGAGGGTGTTGCAGAGCGCTTACTTCGACCCTGGAGCGAAGATGGGCGTGCTCCTGACTTTGTTATCGATGCCATCGACAACATCGAGACCAAGGTCTCACTTCTCGAATATTGCTACAAGAACAACCTGCCAGTCATCAGTGCCATGGGAGCAGGGTGCAAAAGCGACCCTACAAGAATCATTGTGGGAGACATTGGGGCTAGCAAAGATGATGGGCTCTCAAGGGCGACACGAAGGAAGCTGAAGTTGAAGGGTATCACAAGCGGCATCCCCGTTGTCTACTCTACGGAGACATCGGGTGCTGGTAAAGCTGAGCTACTCCCGCTACCTGAAGAGGAGTTTCAGAAAGGCTCTGTTGGCGATCTCGCTGCCATGCCCAACTTTCGTGTCCGAATTCTTCCGGTACTCGGCACAATGCCCGCCATCTTTGGTCTTACAGTGGCAAACCATGTCATTTTGAGCATTACAGGCTATCCTTTAGACTATGTACCTGCCAAGGGCCGTGAAAAGATGTACGAGGGCATGCTGGCAACGTTGCAGAGCTATGAGGAGAAGTTGGCACGATTAGGTAATGAGGGCGATCAAATAGGCCTCAAGGTCCCCATCACTGTCGGTGACGTTGCTTTCCTTTCTGAGGAGCTCTATCAAGGCCGAAGTGCCATTACTGGCATCCCCACCAAGCTGGTCCTTATCCGGTGGCAGAAGCCCAGCGGCTGCAGTATCACGACCTTGGGTGAGGGAAAGAACATCCAGAAGTGTTCTACAGTGAAGCTTCACGACCTCGTGTTAATGACCAAGGATGAAGCCACTCGACATGAGAAGGATATCTTCAAGGGTGGAAAAGCTCTTGAAGATGTATATGATGCTGAGACAATTGCGCGGGTTGAGGAGAAGAGAAAGACAGCTGAAAAGTACGAGGCATTTCGTTGATGGAAAAGGGGGACTGGCTGTGGGGTGTATATCTGGTAGACCTGATAGAAGACAACTAGAGGTGTACGATCACATCGAATGTTCCTCCTGGGCGTGCAGGGGGTTCAGTACTGTACGTTTTACGAATTGTAGATGAAGAATTCACGACTTCCTTTGCCCTAAGCGCAAATGACAAACTTCCCATGCGCAATATCCAGCAATGTGCTTAAAACCCGAGAGACAACCCCTTTTCAAGTCAAATGATCTGATCAGTGTTTACGACAAGCTCATGTGTCCATGTATGAATAGAACCCAAGTCTACGGTGTGTTCATTTACCAATTTCTTCTTCATCAGGCTCAACATCGAGGATACCAGACCCTCACTCAACCTGGGTGGCCAGGCATACAGGTAGGCTCAAGTTCTAATGATAGAGTGCTGTCTCTCATGCCCAAAGGGCTTCGATCTAAACTCAAAGACGACTACTGTCACTGCTGGCCCAATGTTGCTGTGATGGACAACGTGTGGTCCATCACATTTTGTCATTGCCCTGCCTTGGAAGGATCAATAAGATAAGCCAGAGCACAACCATCTTTCATGATGATCCAATTACCTGACGCCAAGTCAAACATATTGCGTGTTTCCAAGCGTCTCTGACGTCGACATGGCTAGTATCGGGTATCCAAGTCTTGGGCATGCCATGTCTGCGTGATGCTATCTCAAAAGTGATTTTTTGCTGAATGCATATTTGGCAGCCCTTCCAGCATCAGTGATCATTCGGGCTGACCTTGTAATATCGGTGTAAGAGTTGTTTTTAGGCCTCAAGTCTCCAGGCATGTCAGCCTTGACTAGCTTCACTTCCCATGTGCAGGATTGTGCCCATGGCGTAGGATTCAATGGCGCGCAAGTAGTTTCATGCGACCACGCAACGCAACATCGATGTGTAACTCAAGCGTCGCACATTGATAGAGTCGGCTCATGTACCATTATCGCACAGTCGCTTAGTCGCAATTGGCATTGCGCGCTGTGAGTCTGACATTTTGCGGCCATTGGATCCCAGGCCGAAACTGCGTCTGTTTCCCTTGAAGTTAATACACTTGAGAACGCCCGCTCATATGCCATCCTCGTCACCCTCACAGCATTTACACTTTCACATCGATTGATGACTGCAGACCCAACATTGACGTGGATCAAAAATGCAAACTGAACACTACCAACACTTTCATCGTCTGCCCAACACAAGGTACCAACAGCAATGGGTCTCCTCGCTGCGCTGTTTACTCATTCCTCAATGTAATTTTGAAGTCTCCATGATAGGCGCAAAGAGCCCCCACGATGCATTTGCCTTGTAAGGCTTCCCAACCCTGGTTCGATCCCCGGCAGGCAAAATGTAGGCAGGCTCGCTGCATAATTGCCTCAAGATACAACGATTTTCAAGCGTTGGGTTGATGTTGGGTCTCTTATGCAGGGATCGAGAAAGCTCTAGAGTCTCAGAAGTTGTGATATTGAGGTAGTTTGTTCGCAGACCGCTCTGATAGCCATCTATGAGCGTGTAAGCGGCTTCAAGTAGGCCAATGGCAACGACGACATGATGAGCAAACTAATGTCTGTTGCCGTTCAGGCGGTTCCAGACTATCCAATTGTCTCGCGATTGAGGGACTCTATACACAGGGCGGTGGAACTGCAGCTGTCAAAAAGCAAATATTGCGTAACTCGACCACTCGGCTAGTGTTAGGCGAGAGAGAAATGTGAACGCTCACAGAGAAAACAAGATATATCGCATATTTTTCTTACGTCGATTAAACGCCCGTTTCAGATGCAGGCTCAAAAAGCAGCCCAAGCAGTCGCCTTACTAGAAATGTGTAGAGATGGTGTTTGAAAGTGCTATTAGATGTGATTAACAGACGGCAGGGAACCGACGGGACGGGAACGGAAGGCTGAGCAATAATGCACGGGGTAAGAAAAGTGCACGAAGAGGTATCTGAATCGGGAAGCGAGTAGAGACGCACCAAGACAAACATGTGTTGGGTTGCGAGATGAAGACGCAGGATCTCACGACTTTACCCTCACAGGGCGAGTATGGGGAGCCGTGCCCAGAGAAACGTTACACACTTCCCGTATCTCGGGAGCGATCAGGAATCAGACATATTCAGGAGGAGAGAAGAGAGAAGGGGGAGTCGTGACATCTTATGAGAGAACGTGAATCATAATAGTATCCATAAGCTGGTAGTACAATGTATGGGCCTGTGCAAGGAATGTCGCCGAGAGGCTGAAGATATATGGAACTGCGGCAGGCCGTTGTGATAGACCTCATCACTTGCAGTTGAGGCCCGATGTGCAGTTCCCCAGCATTATGGGCTGAGGTTTACATGGTCAGTCATTTGTGTAACCTTAGGGCGGAAGCACAGAGTATCTCATCCAAGGTTGTCACAAGACAGCGAACAACACTGGTGCTCACATAATCATTGTCGTGCAATAATTAAATTTTCTCAAGTACATGATGTGTGTAACTTGGTACTGCAGTCCAATGCCAACAATTCACACTCTCGGATTTCGCAGCCAAGTACTGCATGATGGTGTTGAAGTTCTTGATCGTCACCAGATCCTGAACGGCAGCATGACTAAAGCATCCGATCGAAGGCTTGATCATGCCTGCACTTCGTCTTTCAGCTCCTTAAGCCATGTTGCCTTGTTCGGTTTCACCGATGTGGTGGGCGCGCAAATACGCTCTCTCTGGGCTTATAATGTCAGCTGGAAACATTCTTTGTAACAGTGTCGCCTGGTCCATGTCGTATTTCAGGGCCATCAACTTAGTCCTTTGTCGTATGCATCGTGCACACTATGTCACCAAGTAGTATGCGTGCTACGATAGGCACGAACTCTTCAGTTGAGCCTCAACATACCAGACTGCGAACCGGCGTCAAGGCACCAAGCAAGGCGTCTGTCTCGGGACCTGCGTCTAGCACAGCCAATGACGATCCTTCTGAAACCAGTCTATCATTAATACCAAACAGCGCCTCTGACTTCCTATTGCAGTGAAGGCAGCTGGAACTTTATAACACCATGAAATTAACCTGCAACAAACCACAACCAACGAATGCATATTTGGCGCCCTTGTTTGTGTAGCTGAAAAGGTCATCACCAACATATGACCTTTCGTTTCCTCATGGTGACGGAAAGGGCTGTATATAATAGCGAATTGGGGCTCTGCTGCCTACATTCCACAAGCCAGCACAAGGGTTGCCTTGTCAAGCTATCTACAGTAGGTCTTACTTACTCACTGGGGAGATTGAAGGCGCTGGCGCGTATTGGTGACCGATTGGGTGCCTCGCATGCGGGGGATGACTCCAACAGCCTTGTGAAGTTGTGAGATTACTGTGCCAACTGCAGAATGCTATGATCGACGGTCATTGGGCCATCGGGAGTGCATGGGGTCGCTGCTTCGCAGGAGTACAGATAAGCTTTCTAGAATATAGGACTTTTCATCTGGAAGCTCGTGGCTGTGCCCGCGTGCCTTTCGCGCGAGAGCCACGTTATCTGGGATATGAATCCTTCCACAGCTAGGGTAGCTAGGTAGTCTCCAGAACGTGGGGAGACACTAGGTACCGGCTAGATATCCATGGATGGATGACGGAGGAGGACCCGACGCCCCGGTATACCTCACCTCAATTCAACAACCATATCGGTAATCAGCCATGTCAACCATACCCTGTACCTACCTACCTGTTGGGTTGATAGGTATGTAATCATGATTTGTGATGATGAGTTGTTGATGGCGAATTGTTGACGATGCCAGTTGTCCAAAGTGGCGTTGTGTCAACATTATGATACGGCCCAATGCATATATTCCACGCATTCGCGTCAAATCGCCAACACACAACTACCGAGACCACACCTATAGATGCGTTGCGTCGTGGGAGGCCTGAATTCAAAAACCGCCCCGTTCTCACCTCAAAAGGACAAGACAAATCTCAATTGCTTTTGCTTCCACTTCAACCATTCGAGCCTGAGGATCGTGATAGCACGCGACAGCACTTCTGCCTGCGCCCCGGCCAGTCGACTCATCCCCGTATCTACCTAAAGGAGGCAATATTTTCACTCCCAACTTCCCCTTTCCTGAGAACTTCTGTGAGGGCCGAATAGGCACCTGGCGGCCGCCTGGAAGACCCTCGCCTGAGGGTCTATTGGCCATGCATCAAACGTTGGTCCTCTCTGTCAAGACCTGGATGCCAGCATGATGCTTGTGCCGCTTTCCTTGATGCGAGAATTTTGATGATAGATGATATTCAATATCATCGTTGGCACCCAACGAGCTCCGAGAACACTGGTTCAGCTCTGAGGTTGGTTCATCCCTTGTTTTTCATCACTGGGAAAAGGGGTAAACTCGCCCAATCTGTCTGGATCAGTGACATCCGATATTGGGCTCAACGGAGCTGAACGACAGATTTAGCTTCTCACCACGCCTCACAGTAGAAGATCTACGCCGTGAATGAGTCATGTGCTGATGAGTCTGGTGAGTATCACTTTTCATCCTTCAGCCTTGGTTTCTGGCTCAGCGAAGTCTCGTGAATTGCTTGAGCTGGAAGACTTGCGAAGCATAGGCTCTGGTGATCGCAGACATGGAACAGGCTTCCATCTGAGCCACAAGCTGACGAAGGAGTACGCTCAAGAGAGACCTCATATCGTACTCTGTAGAACTGCCATCCAGTCATCCCGAGATAAAGTTGGATGTTAGAACTGTAAATAGGACTTAGTCAGCCGTGGCTTCTGAGTAGATCTTATAAGTGCCGAAGATCCTAGGTATGGGCGAACCGTGGCGGCATCGTTGAATAAGTATTCAGAGGGGCTTATTTTCAAACCCCCTCCGAAACACCGATTGCAGGGCTCTATATTTCATGGTACACTGTCCGGGCGTGACCGGGAGGCATGCACTACTCCATTGGCCGAATGGTTCGCGCACCTGTGAGGGACAATATATATCAGAGTTGCTTTTCTTCGAGTTATATGTTTTAATATTCCAAGATTTAGCTGCCACAATTGTGTCGATTTACTGGGGCCATTTTTTATACCACCACTCATTTATTCCCCTTCCAACGTCCTTGGCGAAAGTAGTTTACTACTTTCGTCGTTGCATGGTTCTTACATTATCGCTGGCCAGTGGCACGTTCCCACGGAGCTAACCGCTTTACCCAACTATGCCTGTTTTGCAGTCCGAAGATTGATATACATATATACGTTATTGTGTTACGAAAACGCAGCAACCTGGCTGTGTTTTTAAAGGTCTACGAGGTATGTTAGCTATTGCAAATGAACGCGACAAGCTAGGATTCTTTGATGAGGGGCATTGGATACTAATGGTGCCGCAGAGCCTCAACGAGGCAACCAAAACGGGCGAACCAGGCAGCCTTGATTGAGCCCACCCTCATCATCGATATCACAAAATTTCGAATTGCATGTTGTTTGCATTCGTTCGCAAAGGGAAGAACGCTCCCACCATCTCGGATTGAAAATATCAGCAGGTAAGATAATGAACCCAGCCTTTTATCCGATACTCTCAATCGTTGTTTTCCCTTTATATTTTTGCGAACCGTCCGCCCAGCCTAGTCATGAGAATTGTGGCTGCTTGATTAACCCCCCCTCATGCCGCCAAACATGGAACCCCAACCCCCCCAATGGCGATGCTTGTCATGCCTGGAACCTTGGTGGATATACGTCAGGCAGCCCTGAACACATTCGTACCGCCCGCCACTTTTCTTGCTTCCGCCGATTGCCCTGTCTTGTCTTGTCTGGCTCTTACATGCGTTGTATCCCTTGAGGATCTCACCTTTGGCTTCTCCTTCTCTCTTTCCGTCACAATCACAGCATAACTATGGTTGACCGAATTCTGTACTGCAGAATTCTCTTCATTTGACAGTTGCTCACGATCTTCTCTAGCTCTAGCTCTCTCTCGCTCTCTCTCCCCTCTCTCCCTCACTTACAGGCACGCGCCGGTTGGGCTCGGCACGGTCTCCCATGCTTTGTCATAGCCTAACATGGCAGGCATTACGGACAAATGGGTCCGACATCTGAGGACTCGCGATCGCCAGGACAAGGCAGAGTCACACTCTTTTACGTGCGATATCTGCGGCGACGAAATCAAGACGTTAGAAACTTGGCTCGATCACGTCAAATCCGATCAGGAGCATCAGGAAAAGTGGCCGACGCTGGAAGCAGCGCAACTATCATACGTTCATAAGGGGTCAGTTCACTCCCCAGCTCGGTTCAGTGGTACTTCTGTACCGTACCTGCATTGCTAGCAATATACATACTCATTCATCTTCTTCTTGCAGATCCAATAGACAGAATAGTCAGGACTCCAATAGCAGGAAGCGGCGTGCAGACACCACCAGTGGGACCGTAGGGGACCAAACCACAACGGGCACTGCAGTCGATCAAGACCGAGATGCCGATGGCCACCAGGCAAAGCGTCGGTCGCCTGAGCCAAGCACTCCAGGCCGTAGCCGTGCCCGTAATGACCACCGGAACGACTACGGGGGTCGGCCCCACCAGAACACATCAGGCCGCCAGCTCTGGACCTCCGATGATGGTGTTCAGCAAAAGTCGCAGGGCCAGGGGCGAGCTGTCTCCCTTGGTTCGCCCAGGCAGGGACCTACCAAGGCAAACAGACCTACACAGCCAGCCGCACAACAGGTCAACCGTCCTTCATCCAATGATGATGAGTCCACCTCCAAGATGATGCGCCAGCCAGAGACAAGACCCATCTCACAAGATCAGCTTGTCGCAGAGGTCAAAGGCATATACGCAGGACTGGTCATGGTTGAGACAAAGTGCATCGAAGTTGACAATGCCCAATCATCCAACACTGATGCCAATTCAAAGCTTAACAACGAACAGTGGCAGGCTTTGATTGCACTTCACCGGACACTCCTCCATGAGCATCATGACTTTTTTCTTGCAAGCCAACACCCCTCTGCCAGCCCTGCTCTGCGAAGGTTAGCGTCCAAATATGCTATGCCTGCTCGCATGTGGCGACACGGCATCCACTCGTTTCTTGAGCTTCTCAGACATCGCCTCCCCGCCTCTCTAGAGCATATGCTCACGTTTTTGTACTTGGCTTACAGTATGATGGCCTTGCTATATGAAACTGTGCCTGCTTTTGAGGACACGTGGATCGAGTGTCTTGGAGACCTTGGTAGATATCGCATGGCCATTGAGGACGATGATATCAGAGACCGTGAGGTGTGGACTGGCGTAAGTCGTCACTGGTACAGTAAAGCATCTGATAAGTCCCCTACTACGGGTAGACTTTATCACCATCTGGCCATTTTGGCCCGTCCAAATGCCCTGCAGCAGCTGTACTACTACACCAAGTCTCTCTGTGTTCCCATTCCTTTTTCAAGCGCACGAGAGAGTATAATGACGTTGTTTGATCCTGTGCTGAACAATAACACGGCCCGTCTTGCCCCTGTTGATGCTGCATTCGTGCGCGCTCATGCTATTCTCTTCTCTGGGAAGTCCCAAGACCAGCTGCAAGAGTCAACGGATAGCTTTATTGACTCACTTGATGGTCATATTGGTCGGGTAACTAAGCGATGGTTGGAATCAGGGTCAGTCGGCATTGAGAAGTTATTCGAATTAAACTAACTCCAGCAGATACTATATTGCCATTGCTCTGTCGTGTTCTCTACTCGGCTACGGTGCTGAGTCCAATGTTCTTATGCGGGCCATGTCAAAAAAGCCCGAAGAGACTGACATAACCATGGATGGGAACACAATTTCCGAGGCCACCCCTGACGAGACATTCAAGCTTGCGCTTGACTTTGCAACCCGGACGATTTCGCGAGTTCTTTATCGCTGGGGAGACACCAATACGTTGCCTTTCGTGCATTCCATCCTGGTCTACATGAACCACATGACACAGTATCCAGCTGCTATTTCTCATTTGGAGGACGCGTATCCCTGGAAACTAACTTCCATTATGCTGAACACCCTCTTACTTTCCTGCGAGGCTGGGTATGAAATCCGAGACCAGTTCCGCCTGCCGGAAAAGGACCAGCTCCCACATCCGTTGCCCGAGGACTTTGCCATGCGAGGCCTGGTCTACGCCGAGGACTATTTCCCCAACGGATGGTTCAGTAATGACAAGATAGACGAAGATGAGAAGTATTTTGAGTTGCCGTCTGTCTCAGAAGAGCGCAAGAACCGCATCCTGTCTCTTGGATACAGGATTGCATCCTCAGGTAACTGGCTTCTCTGGAATGAAAAAACTCGCCAATTCGAGGTTCCCGAAAAGTATAACGTCAAGATAAACCTGGACAACAGGCTAAAGGACAACGCTGAGTAACAGGACATGCCTAAATGAGCTCAATGTCTGCTTATCTGGCAGGGCACTTCCATGCACGCATATTGGTAAGCCAACAATGTTGGCATGGAAGTGTCTTGCCAGAACAGTTGAGAGATGCCATGCCAGGTATTTTACTCTGACTTCTGACTGCTAGAGACAAGCATCGAGACCCTGGAAAGATATTGGTCCATCTTCCACTATACTCCAAGGAGCCAGGCCTACCGGCGCCAACATGGATGTCTCAGTTCATGCCCTACCAAGTGGGACTTCCTTCTATGGGGCCAGCCAGAACATTGGCTTGGACATGGACCTACCCACCCTTCCCCTACACGGATGGATATCATCTTTCAACAACATATCTTACCAGTTCTATCAACGTATCGAATTCAACATGTTTATTGGTCAAATCTTGGACATCTGGAGGACTTTGTGATTATTTGACATGCGACTTGACCCCGGAGTAGTTATCTCGGGTGTTAAGAAAAACCGAGAACTAAATGTCAGCATGACGTTTGCGCTCATTGCCCCGACCTCGTATTCATCTAAATAGATAGGATACCCGGTCAACTGGTTGCGCCCAAGAAATCGCCCGTCAAGACACTAACACTATTTCTTTGCGCAAACTGCCTCTCTTACGTTTCAGGGATTCTGTCCAAGTGAGCTTGCACCCAAGTCGCTCTTTTAGTTCACTGACATTTCCTGTCGTTCTTTCTGAGTGTTGTTGGTATTCTTTATCGCTATTTTAATTTTCTTCTTTGTATGTACTTGTTGCTCCTGTTTTAGCGCTATGAGTGGGTTATCCAGATTGTACGTTGAACCTATCTAGCGTGTACATATTGTGTATTTCTTTTATTGTCTTTGATGTCGCTTTACATATGCAGCGAAAATGGGTGGCAGTTTGTGTACTATTCGGGTGTTAGGGGATTATTAGAAAGAAGCAGACGAAAGTATGGGAGCTATGGATAGATACCTAACCTAGTAGAATGATGCATGTTAATTGGTCAATTGGCCTATCATTAAACAATCAAGGCTGGCAATGGCTTTGATGCCATCAACATCATATCACAAAGCGTCGATGAGAGCGGGAAGTGGAGTTTCGGCGCTTCCCGCCCCCATATTTGGACACTTGCATTAGGCGTACCAAACTGTCGGGTCAATTTGGGGGCCAAAAATGCGACACTTGGCCAACATTTCAGGCCATCCATCTGCAGGCAGGATAACGCACCCAGAAAAAAAAGAACTGGGATCATACGCATTGGCAGTCGAAATATGTTTGATTTTCATGATGCATGAAATTTGGCTGCAATTTCAAAGTCTACTGTTGCGGATGGTGCGGAATGGCTAGAAACGCGGCCATGGCATGATTTTGACGTTGCTAGTTTGTAGCTTGCATGGCGTAGGATTTTTAGGTGCGGCGAATCGGGTAAATGGGAGGCCAGACAGCGTCATGCACTTGTTGATGGGCTGTCTAATGCGTGTCCAGTCACAGTTTGAGATGCGCTGGAACGTGTAGGAGGGGCTGGTAGCTTGTTTTGGGTGGCATTGGGCATCATTGCGGGATATACGGACGGGCCAGTCGAATGAATGCATGCGAACCTACAAAGACTCCAACCAAGACTAGAGATTATCAGGTTTGTTTGATATTAAAAGGTGTCGGATACGAGGGTGTCAAAAGCAAATGTCTCGGCTCGACCAATTTGGACCAATAGGACCCTGACTAGACTAGATATCGACTCAGAGTTTTGAGGCCACGAATCAGGTTCATACTTGTATCTTATAAAATTTGAGAGCATGAAGTAACGTGGGATGATTTGACGCGGTAATGTTGTAACGCAGTGAAGATACCTGTGGTATCGGCAGTTGAGGCACGATACTTCCACATCCTGACGCTATTCGCTTTGACGGAGTATCAATGGTATGAAAGTACGTAGGTGATACATGGTTTGATGTCTGGAAATGCAATAAGCTCTGTGCCATTGTTCTAGCCTTACCATAGTAGTAGGTGCCTAGAGGTAGGCAATTCCGCACTGAAGGGTATGGTAACTTGAGAAAGAGGTGAAAAGGGCACCTTCGGGATTGTCATCTCCAAAATGGGGTGTTTAGAGTTTCCCAAAGAATCTGCTCTTTGGCCAGTAGTCAACTTCAACCCCACGGGGTCTATTTGGGAAGCAAAGGTATTCGTAAAATCAATGCAAGAGAAAGAGGTCAGAGTATTTGGGATCGAACTTCAGCGAGGTCAGCGGCAGCGAATCAGGTCAATCGGATTTACGGATCGGGTTGCTCTCCTGTTGTGCCGTGAACTGCCCAACCCTCTCTGATTGGCCAGATTAGCGCACTGCATAATGCGACCACCACCTTCAATCGAGGAAAACACGGCTCTTAGATCTATTTTGCGGGATATTGAACTGGCATATCAAATGGAACTGAATTTGTCAAAGCTGGAGTGCTTGTTGTGACCAATCTGTGCTTTATACAACACCTTCGCTCGAGGCGGCCCCAAAATACAGTCGTACAATATCCTCTGTATGAAGATAAAAGAAAGCCTTAGCCTCCCCCTTGGGAAGAAAATCTCATATTTTGGCAATAGAAATAATTTCAAGAAGATACCAATCAGGAGATATAGTAAAAGAATCATAGGATCAAGCTGGGCAGAGGCATTTGCCTCGTCTAGGACGACCTGTCAGGATCAGGGCCTTGTAGATGTTGCTTCAAAATATCCTAACATTTTCTCGAAAACTCGATTATAAGAATACCAGAACTACACAAGATACCTCTACTAGAATGTTATGAACTAAAGGTGGAGAGACTCTTGCTTGTGATGTAATGTAAAACAAAGAAAGAGTTTCCAGTCATTACATTGACTTCATAAACAAAAAAGGTAGAGATACAGTGACCAGGCTCAACCAAAAAAAAACTTTTCAGCTCATACATATCAGAACCAAGATTGAGCCAGCTGTGTGGTATGTTATGATGCTTCTAAGTATATATGCTACTTAATTACCCCCCC